>NW_020648099.1:0-933 GCF_003573695.1 Papaver somniferum
TTGCTTCCTCCGTTGTCCCAGTGATGGGGTCTAGCTCCGCATGGTGAAAACACACTCAAAGGAATTTTTCATTGCTCAAAAAGGTGCTTACAAGGAGAAAATGGAGAAATAATTCAAAACCGGGTTTGTAACAATTATATTTGTTACAAACCAGAGAACTACGACCCACAGTATGTGTTACTGATACTGTTGCTCTAAGACCCACGTTAAGCGTCGTTGTCACTGTTGGAAAACGACTGTCTTTGGCAGTTTGTTCTTCGTATTCTACAGCAGCAGAAAAATATTCTCTGCAACTCGTCCAATCTCCTCTCTGTATCTCTCTATTCTCTTCCCCAACTCTCCATCCCCTTCTATCACATCCCAGCACTCTTTAAATACTCGACAGGGCCTCATTAACTTCTCGAATCTTCTCCAAATCCTCCACATAACTTCGGCAGTAAAGAAAATATACTCTCCGGAATATCTTTCCATATTCGAATTTATCGCGCGTCTGAATGGTGTTACACATTCTGACAGACTCAGTCAACAGCCAGCACGAATCCAACTTCCTCCGGCCACACGCAGAACTCCAAAAATATCACCGAGACTATTTTGTTTCCCTGTTTCGTCAAAACTCTTCCTTTATCGATTCTGTGACTCATCACTACCCTGTTTAGATAGAACAGGCCGATACCAATTCATTTTTGTGCTCGATTCTGCCTTAAACTTCTCACAAATCCAAACAAATCATTCAGGGAATAAACTCGAGAACAACATTCACTGTTTTCTTCCAACGGCAATTCCGACCAATTTTAATCGAATCCAAACCCATTACCAGGCCTGTTAAGACAAATCTAGTCATCCCAACAAATATCCGCCATTGAGTCTCCTTCAATCCCGACCAAAATGCGAACCCTAATTCTGCCACTTGAGTTCCCGCCAAAACTGATATTT
>NW_020648100.1:0-1355 GCF_003573695.1 Papaver somniferum
AAAAAAAACTAGAAAATCTCTTAAAAAGGCAAATCTTCAGCCGTTTTGTGTGAGTTTTGGGAAAACGACAGATCTTTTGCCTCCTAGTAAAGAATGCCAGACACTCATTCACCTGAATGAGTATCTGAATAATTTTGGGTGTATGGTGAGAGCTCTCCTCCCACAGTAGCACCTAATTTGATCTATTTTGAGTTACTAAATTTTCATATGTAAAACTTGTCTCGACGGGATTTCGGTCGCGTCTCAGTGGCCGTCTCTGCGGGTTTTTCGGTCAAATCTCGTCTTGCTGAGATTAAAAACTCGTCGCGCCCATGGATCGAAACAATTTTCTTATACGGAGAAAATCTTTTTCTTGTGGCCGCACTAATATGAATGATATTAGACCTATCATTGTGTAATCTCTTTATTCGGTTCATACACGTTTTCTTTCATCTAAAATAACCCTTTTTAATAAATTTAAGAACCACATGGAAGGTCTCAAAATTATAAAATGCATAAATATAGTATCAACGATCGACCATGATAGTAAAACAAAAGTTACCTAGTATCTTGTAAAAATGGCGGAAGGAAAAGAGCTCATAATTCATCACCTGACACATCTAAAATTTTACTCCCTCTGTCCCTAATTAGATGACCTAGTTGTAGTTTGCATAATTTTTAAGACAAGGATGTTAGTAAACCTTAGAAATGATTTATCTCTTAAACTATATCACGGTTTTTCGTAAACTTTATACCGTTGAAAAGCATTTTAAAACACCTACGCAACGAATATAAACATAACTATCAAATTATAAATATTTCTTATAGTAACAAAAATAGGTCATCTATTTATGGGACAAAACTTAAAACCAAGTAGGTCATCTAATTAGGGACGGAGGGAGCAGTGCTTAAGACCAAGCAAATAGTAACAGGTTTCGCTTCGCTATAGCTTAATTGTAGCGAAATCCAATTGATATTGTCTTCCGTGTCGCTTTAATTTAGCGAAATCCCCTAGATACACTTAAAAGGTGATCATATCTGATGCTGGCTTGTTGATGGTGGATTTTCATTTAAGGCTAAAATTGAAAAAGCCAAAACTATGCGCTAACATCCTGTAAAGGATAAAGCCACTGATAAAGTGGAGAATACTTCTTCACTATAAACTTATAGCATTACCAATTAATGCATGACCATCCTTGTATTTCATGTACTACTCCATTCTCATTATTGGTGCGGCATGACGACTGAGTGATCGCTCTCAGCAGAGCAACACGAATCTCCAAGCATTAAATAAGGAGGCATGTACGAAATTCCCATACAGGCTATAACTCTCGGAGTGTTATACTAGCCCGATCGAGCATCTGGACTGTCCGTAT
>NW_020648101.1:0-2502 GCF_003573695.1 Papaver somniferum
CCAAAATTTTATCGACTCTCTCGGTACACGAATTAATAGGTTCACTCGAGGCGCACGAGAAAAGGATAAATAGGTTCGCGGAGCAACCGTTGGAGCAGGCGTTTCAAACAAAAATAAATTTCAGTGAAAAGAAAAATACGGAAGCCAGAAAAGAAAGCTCCATAGGGGGATCGTCATCAACATCACCTCACGAGAAAGGGTCGACATTAAATCAAGGGCCCAAAAATTTCTACCGCGGACGTGGAAGAGGAAAAGGAGGTTGCAGAAACAACAATCAAAGGTACGGAAAAAATTACTCCTCAAATCTCCGATGCAGTGCTTGCAAAAAGTTTGGCCATGCAACTGAAAATTGCAAGTACAAGTGCACCAAATGTGATAACTTAAATCACATGGAAAAAGATTGTTGTCTTAAAAATAATGAAGCCAACTATTCCGAGAAAAATGATTCTCAAAATCAAATATTTTATTCCTGCCTCACCTCGCAACAAGAAGCGCAAGGTATATGGTATGTCGACAGCGGATGCAGCAGCCATATGACAGGAAACAAATAATATTTCGTAAAATTGGAGGAGCAAGAGATTCCACCGGTCAATCTCGGAGATGGAAAGTTCCAGAATGTTGAAGGAAGAGGAGTCATATCCGTACGTACAAGGTCAGGTAAAAGTCGATACATATCTGATGTTCTTTATGTTCCTGGCCTAGATCAAAATTTATTAAGTGTTGGACAACTTATAAGAAAAGGGTACTCACACATTTCGAAGACGGAGAATGCACAATTTATGATAAAATTAATAAAAAATTGGTGGCAAAAGTAAAAATGTCAGGAAATTTTGTCTTTCCTTTATCCATGCCATCAATTGAAAATTGTGCAATGAGTGCCAATCATATAGATGAATGCAAGCTATGGCATATGAGATACAGGCATCTCAACTACAGATCCTTGAAGGTTCTAAAATCAAAGAACATGGTAATTGGTCTTCCTAATATCAACGGTGGAGATAAAATATGTGAAGGTTGTATTCTTGGGAAGTTCCATAGACTTCCATTCACAAACAAATCGTGGAGAGCAAGAAGGCCCCTCGAATTGGTGCACGCAGATATCTGCGGTCCGACAAGAACAACTTCACTCAACAACAAAAGATATTTTCTCCTATTCGTGGATGATTATACTAGGATGATGTGGGTGTATATTCTCGAGCAAAAATCTGAGGCATTCACTAAATTCCTGGAGTTCAAGGCGTTGGCAGAGAAGCAAAGTGGTCATCAACTAAAAGTATTCCGTACAGACCGTGGTGGAGAATTTACTTCATATGAGTTCATCAACTACTGCAAAGAAAATGGAATTAAGAAGGAGCTCACCATACAATACACTCCACAACAAAACGGCGTCACGGAAAGAAAAAATCGTACAATCGTAGAAATGGCTCGTAGCATGTTATATGCAAGAAAGATACCAAACTCCTACTGGGCAGAAGCTGTCAACACGGCAGTCTACATCCTTAATTGTTCGCCAACAAAAGCAGTTATCAACAAAACTCCTTATGAAGCTTGGCATAAGAAAAAGACCGAGGTAACTTCTTTCAGAATATTTGGTTGCGTAGCATACTCACATGTTCCATCCCAACAAAGAGAAAAGTTTGATAAAAAAAGGAGAAAATCTAATATTCATCGAATACAGCGAAGAGTCTAAAGCATATAGACTTCTAAAGCCAGAAACAAAGGAACTGGTAATTTCAAGAGATGTTATCTTTGATGAATTCAAATCTTGGGATTCAAATGATGAACTAGACAACCAAGAGTTTCCACTACTCATTGAAGGCGAGCCATATCAGCAACGTCAGGAAGAAAGTACTCCACCAGCAAGCCCGAGATCTCCTAGTCCAACACAACAAAGTCCAAGTTCATCGGAAGCAAGTGCCCTACCAAGAAAGGTGCGTTCCCTAAGAGATATTTATGATATATCTAATTGTGCGTTTATAGTACTAGAGCCTCAAAAATATGAGGAAGCGGCGAAGGAAGAAAAATGGAGACATTCCATGGACGAAGAAATGCGAGTAATCGAGAAAAACAAGACATGGGAGCTTGTTAATCAGCCAAGTGACAAAGAGATCATTGGTCTGAAATGGGTCTACAAGACAAAGTACAACGAAGATGGTTCGATTCAAAAGCACAAGGCAAGGATAGTTGCAAAAGGATATTCCCAGCAACCAGGAATCGAATACAACGAGACATTCGCCACAGTCGCGCGCATGGAAACAATCCGGATGGTGTTAGCTTTGGCAGCTCAACTAAAAATGAAGGTCTACCAATTGGACGTAAAGTCGGGGTTCCTAAACGGAGAACTTGAAGAAGAGGTGTACGTTGAACAACCTCAATGATATGTCCGAAAAGGAAAAGAAAACATGGTTTATCGTCTCCGCAAAGCACTATATGGCCTCAAGCAAGCACCGCGTGCATGGAACAGCAAAATCGACAAGTATTTCCGAGATAATGGATTCGAAA
>NW_020648102.1:0-1108 GCF_003573695.1 Papaver somniferum
TATTTCGATTGAAAACATGCTAATTATCAGGACATGTTGGTCTATAGACCCACATGATCTTGATATTTTAGCCAAGTTTTGAAGCATAGGCCTCATACACACGAATTTTCTACTTAGAGCAGTTTCGAGTGTATATTCGAAAAATACACACTCGAAAAGACTCGAACGCTATAATTTAGCTCAAGAGGTGTCTATTTTTATTGGAAACATGCTAATGATTAGGACATGTTGGTCTATATACCTACATGTAGGGCTGTCAATGGGTACCCATTACCCGGACCCGAAACCGGATCCGGTATATTTGGGTCCGGTTCCGGGTCCTAATGTTGGACCCATTAGCTACTTAGGACCCGGCGGGTAATTACCCGATTGGATCCGAATTTAAACGGGTCCAAACGGGTAATACCCGTTGGGTACCCGCGGGTATCGGGTACCCGTTTATTCATTCTTTTATTCATGTTTTTAGCAAAATTACAAGTATTTTTGCTAGTTTTAGCTTTGATATTTTACTCATTTAAATTTTTTCTCTTACATTTAACCTTTATTTAGTACATTAATAAGAAATAATAATAAATTTTTATAGAAATTACTTAAATCCAAGCCAAAAAGAGAAATATATTAAGTTTTTGAGGTTTTTTAAATAGTTTTATTAAGAACCAATGGGTACCCGGAACCGACGGGTACCCGGGTATTTAAACGGGTCCGGTTCTGGGTCCACAAGTTTAGGAACCGGACCCGGAACCGTTAGGAACCGGACCCGACCATTATAAGTAGGGTCCGGGTCCGGGTCTAGTGATACCCGGGAGGACCCGGACCCGTTGACACCCCTACCTACATGATCTTGATATTTTAGCCAAATTTTGAAGTCTAGGCCACATAAACAAGATATTTCTACTTAGAGGAGTTTCGAGTGTACATTCGAAAAATACATACTCGAAAAGACTCGAACGCTATAATTTAGCTCAAGAGGTGTCTATTTTGATTGGAAACATGCTAATGATCAGGACATGTTGGTCTATAGACCTACATGATCTTGATATTTTAGCCAAATTTTGAAGTCTAGGCCACATAAACAAGATTTTTCTACTTAGAGCAGTTTCGAGTGTAC
>NW_020648103.1:0-372 GCF_003573695.1 Papaver somniferum
CCGAGTCGACGACAACGGTTCATCCCCCGTCTGGAACGGGAGGTAAGTTTGTCGAAACACTCGCGAATCCCCTGTCAGCGAGTTACTGTATTCCTTCGTTTGCATATATGCTGAGGAACTGAAAACGGTTGTTTTAAATTCCTAGTAAAGGGCAAGGACTGGCCATACAAGATAAGGGTTCGGGTTTCATCACCGTTCTCTTCTTGCCCGCCTTAGGAAAACGAAACCAAACGCGAATCTAAGCTTTAAAATTTGGAATAGAACGAGACCTATGGGGTAGCTAGTTTAGTAGGAAAGTCGTTCGAAAAATATTGGTTACTCTTTTAGCATACTTCGAAGTTCATGATGGTTTCTGTGAGTTGAATGCGTGAC
>NW_020648104.1:0-602 GCF_003573695.1 Papaver somniferum
AAAAAAAAAAAAGAGAAAAAATATCAGAAAAATACAAAAAAAATCAAGTATTTATCAATTCCATCATCTCTTGTTCCAAAAAATAAAAAGAGAATAGTCAATGTAAATAAGAGTCATGTAAATAGTCATCTTTTGTTGTTTTATTGTAATAAGCAAGGAGGGTGTATGCCATTGATGTACAACGCGAGTAATTGTGAAATACCTCCAACTCATTCACAATTCTCGTAAAGTCCGGACAGCTAGCTAGATTTCGACCTCAGTTCTTAGCCTGAGAAACTATCTCTTGGTGATTAGTAGTCATAACTTCAGATCTTTCTTTACACATGTGTAGATACACTTTACACTCTTATCACATGTCTTTATTTGTTATCAGTGCTAGGATTGTGCCTTCGATAGCTAGATTGACATCTCCATTTTGTTGTGAGCTTAACTGACTTGCACATGTCACATTTGATGGAATCTGAGCTCACATTTTTTCCTTAGGTTTTGTAGGTACACCTCTAGTAAACCTTCACGAGACTTCAACTCGTCCACTAGGGACACTTAGTGGTTTAAAAGGCTTAGTGCATACGCTAAATGCATTCGAGAGACCAGCGACAGTG
>NW_020648105.1:0-2237 GCF_003573695.1 Papaver somniferum
AAAAAAAAAGTGAACTGGCCGTTCCTAGAAGCCTTCTTTTTTGTAGTGCATCTGTGTGTGATAATTCAATCTAAATGATCTCCTGGTACCTGAATAATCAGATTAATGGATTAGTCGTCAAATTTGGGAAAACTATTGGCAGCAGTAGTACTGTAGTACAACTTCTTAGGCTAACAAGTGACGCAATATTTACAGCCCAATAGTACATCGTTGATTCCTCTTAAATTTTTTCGATAAATCAATTGAAAATTCAAAGTAACGCACAGTACCATTAACTTCCCAACAGGAAGTCCTGTATGGCTATTATCTCAATGCTCTAGTAGGACACAGATTCGTACTTAACTTAATCCAAATGTTAATAATTTCTATCATTATCTAGTCTAAAAATCTTGAAAATTTTAATCCTAAATAGTAAATATATGTTAATTGGGAATTTTAAATTAATCAATGATAATGATCAAAATATAACAAACAAACCCTAAATTTTGGGTATGGAAACAAATAATTCTAGTTCATAAAGTAAATTAATTTTCCAATTCAATCATTTAGACATAAGTGGAAAGTTACCTTCAATTATCCAATCATGGTTTTCTTAATCTCATCCATGACTCCAATACAGTAAAGATATTGCTTTCTTGCAGGTGTTTTAGGCTAAAAATAAAAAAAATAAAACTATCGATATTTTTTTTGTTATACTTGTTAACTCCCTTAAAAGAGAAGGAAAAATTGAAATACGTGTCTGATAATATTGTCTCATTTTTCTGATTCTCTATGTTGAAGTTTCTACTAAAATAGTTTAACATGGGAAAAATGTTGTTGATATGCAAGTATTATCTAGTCAGATTCCTGTGCAACCTATCCGGCATAAGTACTTACACTATCTAGTCGGATTTTCCCGCAACCTCACTCTAAGCAACAACAAAAGATCCATTTCACAAACATGAATTTTATGGATCATTTTTCTCATTAGATGATGGTTTACTAGTTTATTCTCAGCCTTACAAGAACCAAAATCGCAAGTACCAAATCAAGATACAAAAAAGAGGAACTATTTCATTTCCATTTCTCTGCAATATAGTAAATTCCACTCATATCTGCAGCGAAATGTCATAAAGTCCGTCTGATTATTCATAACTATAAAAACACCCATTCTATGACTTTGCCCAAATAATAAACAACAAGTGAATATTTACAAAGTGCAAAGTGTGAATTAGACAAACTCATAAATAGCACAAACATCCTACAATAAGCACAACTGAAGCATCATTTACACATCTTATCACAAAACCAGAAAATGATAATTGTAAGAATGTTGTAGCACCAGAATACCAAAATGATAATCTATGGTAATACCATAAACTAACATAAAAATAAACGAACTAAGATTCAGTTTCACAAACCCCAAAAATCTAAAGACAAAATCTCATCTTCAATTAACCAAATAAAATTTCAGAAAACCACATATCATTCTAAATCTTAAACACCTAACTAAACATTGCCGACTTTCATTTGATATCCAACAAAATTGAATCCTAATTTCAGATTGATGACAAATAATCTTAAACCCTAAATCATACGTTTTCTTCTTATTCTGCTGGTTTTGAAGTTGGGGTTATATCTTTCTATCCAGCACTCTCCTGGCTCTCCATTTATCCAAATCTTCTTCCCTAATCTCTTCTTTCAAATACCTACTTTTAATCCGTATGTATTAGTTCTTCATAGATGGCGAATTGTGTATGTAAAAATATAGGGTTTTTCTGTTATAGGGTATTGGTGTTTTGCTGTGAATCATTCATTGTTTGTCCTGCATATCAATGAAAGATTCAATCTTGCAGCGGATTAAATCTGAGATGAAACTGAGAGAAAAGTAAGATAAAGTGAGGGAACGGTTGGAGAGCTAGGGTTAAGGATGAAATCAATGAAATTCAATCTTGCAGAGAATTTTATTTTCTGAGAGAGAACTGGAGAGGAAGAATGAGGGAAGAGTTGACAGGGAAGGAGATGAAAGTGACGGAAATAGCAAGAGGACGGAATTAACAAGAGATTCGTCTCCCCATGAAATCTATGCTGAGGTGGTAGCTGACTCAGCCAAATTTTTTGCTGAGGTGGTAGATGACTCAATCAAGAGAGTCCAGACCTTTTCTAAATAAGAGTATAAATGTCTATAAAACCCCAAAAGGGTGTTATTCGTATATTTCATTTAAGGGTGGCAGTTTTGGAACTTGTTTTCAGGGGGA
>NW_020648106.1:0-540 GCF_003573695.1 Papaver somniferum
ATAAGCAAGGAAGGGTGTATGCCATTGATGTACAACGCGAGTAATTGTGAAATACCTCCAACTCATTCACAATTCTCGTAAAGTCCGGACAGCTAGCTAGATTTCGACCTTGGTTCTTACCCTGAGAAACTATCTCTTGGTGATTAGTAGTCATAAAATCCGATCTTTCTTTACACATGTGTAGATACACTTTACACTCTTATCACATGTCTTTATTTGTTATCAGTGCTAGGATTGTGCCTTTGATAGCTAGATTGACATCTCCATTTTGCTGTGAGCTTCTACTGTCTTGCACATGTCACATTTCATGGAATATGAGCCTTATATTTTGTCCCAGAACTTTGTAGGTACGTTCTAAGAAAACCTTCACGAGACTTCAACTCGTCCACTAGGGACACTTAGTGGTTTAAAAGGCTTAGTGCATACGCTAAATGCATTCGAGAGACCAGCGACAGTGGTATAAGTAGGATTTCCTTAGTTTTGTTTTACTTGAGGACAAGTAAAATTCAGGTTTGGGGGTATTTGATGAGTGCTAAAAAG
>NW_020648107.1:0-3127 GCF_003573695.1 Papaver somniferum
CTAACAAAATACACTGGACACACATACCGTTGATATATCGAGACGCTGTTCCCAAGCTTTAAACACTGACTTGGCACTTCCTTGAACTGCTTCGTTTAAAGCAGATACCTAAAATCAAAACATCAAAAGAAAAATCACTAAAGTAGCTCTACAACCTCATTTCCCTGGGCATTCAAGATTCATCCTTCCAATTTCAGAAGCTAAACTAAAGCAACTTGATACAATAATCAGCATACTAGAATCAAATGCTTGACGACAATCTAATCAACTAATAAACCATAAAAAAACACTGGTACTACCATAAATTAATCTCAAATTTCTGCATAAATACTATCTCAACCCATAATTAACAATGACCTTAGGAGTCTAATTCAATTCAAAGATGCATCATTGAAAATTAACAAGAAACATTATCTCCTGTCTCTTTAATTACATCATGTATCCAACAAAACAAAACAAAACAAAACACAGACAAGCAGTCTACATGTGCAATTTCATCTCTTCCTCATCCGACATCTGCCAACACCAACTTCTATACTGGTTGTTCCTGACCTTCCCCGTACTATGCCACTTATATCTCTAGCAACAAGGCTGTGAGGACTGAGGAGATTCAAGTACCCGAGCCAACCAGCCTAATGGATACAATAAAAATTCCAATGACCATCCATGTCTTGACTCACTACCGAATCGAATTGCCTAGGCCTACCATTAAATAGTAACCCTGACGTTATACCAATTACTCTCTCTGCAGCTTCCCGTACGCAATATCCTTCAAAGAAGCACTTGAGACTTGAATCTCATATCTTCTATAATATAATCATATTTCTGTACAACCTACCCTGAAGCCAGGAAAGCAATTTACTTGTCCAATTTCACCTATGACATCTAAAATACAGCAGACTGAACACAACTGAAATATGGACCAAAGCAAACAGAAAAGAAATAAACCTACATGCGTCTGGGTTATAGCACAATTAATCGCAAAAATCCTAGTGTGTAATCTTCTAGAGTAATTTAAGAAAGAAAGAAAAACAAATCAGCATCAACTCAAAAAGGCTAAAAAATCCACCATTAAATGATAGATATTATAATCTTTTAATCTAATCAATACCCTAAAAACACTGGCAATTACCATCAACTAATCCTGGTCCAAATAGAAAAAAGTTAAAGGAAACACAAATTACTGGTCCAACACTTGTTGAGTTGGACGTGTTGTTATTTATCCACCAATGGAACATAAAAACGGTAAATCTGATGATTCACTTCAATAGCTTTTGCCATTTTGGGTATCTTCATTATCTTTGGCATTCCATTCAGTGAAGATAACCGAAATGGTTAAGCCTTCAATTGTAAGTTGTAACACTGTATTTACCATTGACCTTTGGTCTTTCGATAGACAACAATTTCTTGATCTATTCTGATGCTATTCTAACTCTTTGACATTCGACGTCTACCAACATCAACTAATACACAGGTTGTTCCTGCCCTCCCCCATGCTAATGCCACTCTTATCTCTAGCAACAGAGCAAAGAAGAGATTGTAGTACTCCAGCCAACCAACCCAGGGAATACAGTAAAGATATGAATTACAACTCCAAGTGCAAATCAAGTTTTTCCTAGGCATACCTAATACATACTAAATCTTCCCTTTTACCAATTACTCCCCCTCCAGCTTCATATCCCTGAAGCCTTGAACCTCACATGTTCTACCATAAAATCAAAATTCTCTACTAACTACCCCGAAGCTAGGGACACAGGCGTATGCCACCAATGACATTCTAAAGAACTGCAGATTGAACAAAATTGAAAAAGGAATGAAGTTACATGAGTCTACTATTTGAGAGAAATTTTAAGCTCCTTAGCAGCTCAACTAATTGGAAACCGACGAGACTATCTCAAAAAGTTCCGAAAACCCTAGTAATCTTCCAAATCAGTATAAATTTAGAAAGGCCAAAATCCACCACTAATCGACCGATATAATAATCATTTAATACAATCAATACCCTAATAACACTGGAAATTACCATCGACTAATCTCAAAGTTCAGAACAAATCCATATTTTCCCAAAATCTCTACTCAAAAACTGAAACATTATGAGAAAAAAAAATTAGGGATTGGAAAGGAGAAACGAACCTTGGAAAGGTCTATGTGCTTGTAAAGAGAAAAATCAGATGAGCAATCGTGATCCTCACAGCTATGATCATGAACACACGCCATTCTGCAACTCACTCTCTCTCTCTCTTTTCTCTGGAATTTGTTTCTTAAGGAAGAAGGAGAAAATCTCAGAAATGAATTTCTAGTGAAAGTGAAAAGCAAAAGTTGTGGTCTATGCTAAAGTACGCGGATGGGGTTTCACTGGTTAACCGGCACTCGGTTTCTAATTGAAAGTGCCTCGTATCTAGCGAGGGTGAAGTGGGGGCCATGGAAACTATTTTATACCCACACCAAAAGATACATGGGGCTTTCAAAATGATGGTGAAATAATTATTTTACCCTTCTCTAATAACTTCTTCTCCTCCGCTCCCTCTCTCCACTGTTTCTCATTCCATTAACGACTTTTAAGAAAAAAAAATCTCACCGACTCGTAGTCGTAAGTGAGTTAAAAAAAAATTAGATTTTCAACTGCAAAATTGCAGTTACAGTTCCAGGATCGTTAACCACAGTTTTTTATTGCTTAATGATTTTTGATATGCATGTTGAATTGATAAAAAATCGTTAATCATTAGGGTGTAGTAGATAACGACCCTAAACCTGGTTTTATGCCTTAGAATAGTGTCGTCTAGGAATTTCTAAATCGCTAACGACTCTATATGATTCAAAATTTGTTCCCAGTTCAAAAAATAGGAAGGGTCGTCATGTCAAATGGTTGTAATCGTTAATTATGTTGAAGGGTCGTCATGTGAAGTCGTTAACTATGTTGAAGGGTCGTTTGGTTTCATAAATTTTGCTTGCCGACCTTTGATCTATGAAATGGCTCACTTGGATCGTCAATATATAGGAATGCCTAATTAACGACCCTAAGAGTAACATCTTCAGAGAGTAAAAAGTTTTAGAGTCGTTGGGTTCTAAACATATTAAGTTAACGACTCTATATGACCTAACTAGCTGGAGTCGTCAATTATATCAC
>NW_020648108.1:0-287 GCF_003573695.1 Papaver somniferum
TGCAACACTGCTAGATAAAGAGATATCCGCTACACAACTAGATAAACATTGTAAGATGCGTCCGCTGCTTTACAGCTGGATAAGATTAGGAGAGAGATAAAGATGAGAGGGACATCTGCTACACAGCTGGATTAATTACGTGTGATTAGTTAAACCAGTGCTAGAAAGATCTTGTGCCAGATTGAAAGCGGACTAACAAAGCAACCAAATGTATCTTTCTTCGACTCTCTCATAGTGCTCAGTAGAAAAAACGTCTTCTTCGGTCTTCAACTGTTGATGATAAACTA
>NW_020648109.1:0-1244 GCF_003573695.1 Papaver somniferum
TAAGACACAAAAATGTGCCTATCAAATACCCCCAAACTTATTATTTGCTAGTCCTCGAGCAAATCAAATAGAAAATAAAATCCCAACTCACTGTCGCAGGCATCGTCGATTGCATTTAGCGTATGCAACAAGCCTTTAAACCCCTAGGTGGCCCTAGTGGCCGAGTTATAGTCTCGGGAGGGCTTACAAGAGATATACCCACAAAACCTTAATACTCCAGACCCTAGCTATCTACAACGAACCTTGTAAGGCACTAAAGAATCTCCTTGGTTGGCATACTTATTGACTACAAGAGGAAGTACCCTGATGCGAAATTCCAATTGATGTACACGAGTTTGCACTCAAGCATACTAAAATTCATATATAAGTGACAGATCTCTACTCAGATAGTTGCACTATGGACATCATATTCGGAGTCAAACTAATCACATGGAAAGATTAAGAGATGGATATAGAAAAACATAGATGGTTTTGATGTTTACTAAGTGAACGGCGTTTCCCATATCTGTCTGAAGGCCTCCGCCAAAATGAACCTATCCTAATGGATTGAGATACTAGTCTGACTAATATCAACACACTGGCATATACAAGGGAACCAGTGGTCGATAACCTAACTCTAGGTCAGCACAACTGGCATATACAAGGGTACCAGTGGTCGACTTTATTGAATTTTCCTTTTGGTCGAATGGTCTGGTCTCAAATTTTTTTTTTTCAACTGTTTTTTTTTCAACTTTTTTTTTCAACTTTTTTTTTTTGTAACTCAATCACTCTAATTCATCCTAGCATTGGTAACAACTTGAATAGTGGGCCCCACCTATCACTTAGAGAAACATGGTTTAAAAACAAAATAAAATAAAAATAGAAGTGAAAAGGACTCAACGAGATATGGTGAAACTATCATGTTATTTCTAACAACTGAGCTCTGTGCTTTTATGAATAGACTCTTTAGATGTTTCCATCTATTCAGATTGGTTCCTCAACTCCTACAACCAAAATGCTTCCATCCACTTAGATTGGTTAGTGCCATCCTAAATACGCATAAATTTCTAGGCTCTGGAGTTTATTTATTCATACTGCAACTAAAAAGTTTCTCCCATACCCCCAAACTTAAATCTAACATTGTCCTCAATGTTCTAAAGATGAAATTAAAATCATGAACAAGGAGAAACTGTTACCATTTGAAGCAAAAGAGATAAGGAAAGATATTACCGTGTTGCATGAGATTGGGTTACCTCCCAAGAAGT
>NW_020648110.1:0-592 GCF_003573695.1 Papaver somniferum
GGAGTACACAATATACGAAGACGAAGAGGAGAATTACAAAATGTGCGAGGCCTTGACTCTAGGCAGCGACACTGCTTGGAGAAGGATTGATAAGGTACCACCGTCAGATAAGTTCTCTAAAGATCTATATGGTTCCGTTTATGCGAATGGTTCCATATATTGGATGTATTACAATGATATTCGTCCCATGCTAGTGGCATTTGATGTCGGGAGAGAGGATTACAGAGTTATACCAGACCTTGATATGATTGGTATTGATCGGCCTAACTCTTATTATCTTATGGAATTGGATGGGCATCTAGTTATAGTAAAGAACCCAGATAATCACACTGTCAATCTGTGGATACTTGATGACGACTGCGACAAAAATACAAGTACTACAAATACTAGTAACATCAAATGGACTAAAGAGATTATCATGTTACCTATTTGCTGGAGTTGTCAATATGTTCGTCTTCACGCTGTCGAGGGAACTGAGTACTTGATCTTAGAACTATCTGATGTGGAGAGTGATGAACCTTGTTATCGCGATTCTGTTTTCGTTCATTCTTATAATCGGAAGACGAAAACTTTCAGCAAGATTGAAATTACT
>NW_020648111.1:0-398 GCF_003573695.1 Papaver somniferum
TCGACACTTCGATCTAGTTTGAGTGAATCTTATATCAGAAGAGAAGATTCTCAAGAATAAACAAACTAGGTGCAATCAAAGTTCAACAACCGTTAGTCAATCAAATCAAATCGAAAACTAATAATACTGCGATTATCTAGTTTCCCACCAGCGGTACTCGTAGAGTTTCTTGATCCCACATAAGTCTTTAAACGAGTGGTCGTAAGAGATTTCACCTAATTAGGGTACTTTCTTCTCCGAATAGACGGATCCACCTGTAAAAACACAACAAGGATGTTTGGACACCAAGGAATTTCCAAAACCGAAATATTCTTATGATATGCAATAAATGCCCAAAATAGGTTTTCATAATTCCTGGAAATGCTCTGTCCAATATTACCGAAATCTCACTAGAAAAT
>NW_020648112.1:0-1281 GCF_003573695.1 Papaver somniferum
TTTTACACTAGAAGAAGGATGAAAGACCATGTAGAACTAATCCAAATCCTAACAAATTTAATCTATCTTGAATCAAATAGAAAGACAAAGCCAACACAAAAAGAAAGAGTTCATAAAAATGTTGAATTTTATGTACGTTACCTCAAAAAAAGTCTACACACTTCGTTAAATGTCTAAAATTGATTTTTTAAACTAAATTGTAAACTAGATAAACTCATATTTAATAGAAAAAGTTTGAAAATGTATTGTAGTCACAAATAATATGTTCTAAGGCATTACGTCTATAAAAATTGCATTTCTATGTACGTTGATTCAAGAAAATATGAAGGAAGCCAAATTTCACAATATAAGATGGATTAAAGACCATGCAGAACTAATCCAAATCTTAACAAATTTCATCTATCTTGAATCGAATAGAAAGACAAAGCCAACACAAACGAAAGAGTTCATAAAATTTTGAATTTTATATATGTTAACTAAAAAAAGTCTACACACTTCGTTATAACTCGGAAATTGATTTCTGAGACTAAATCGTAAAATAGATAAACTCATCTTTAACAGAAAAAGTTTGACAAATGTATTGTAATCACAAATAATATGTTCTAAAGCATTAAGTCAACTAAAAATTCCATTTCTATGTACGTTGATTCAAGAAATATGAAGGAAGTCAAATTTCACACTAGAAGAAGGATGAAAGACCATGTAGAACTAATCCAAATCCTAACAAATTTAATCAATCTTGAATCAAATATAAAGACAAAGCCAACACAAAAAGAAAGAGTTCATAAAAATGTTGAATTTTATGTACGTTACCTCAAAAAAAAGTCTACACACTTCGTTAAATGTCTAAAATTGATTTTTTAAACTAAATCGTAAAATAGATAAACTCATCTTTAACATAAAAAGTTTGAAAATGTATTGTAGTCACAAATAATATGTTCTAAGGCATTACGTCTAGTAAAAATTGCATTTCTATGTACGTTGATTCAAGAAAATATGAAGGAAGTCAAATTTCACAATAGAAGAAGGATGAAAGACCATGCATAACTATTCCATATCCTAAAAAATTTCATCTATCTTAAATCAAATAGAAAGACAAAGCCAACACAAATGAAAGAGTTCATAAAATTTTGAATTTTATATACGTTAACTCAAAAAAGTCAACAAGTCGGAAATTGATTTCTGAGACTAAATCGTAAACTAAATAAAAAGTTTGAAAATGTATTGTAATCACAAATAATATGTTCTAAGGCATTACGTCAAGTAAAAATTTCCTTTCTA
>NW_020648113.1:0-335 GCF_003573695.1 Papaver somniferum
ACACTTCGTTACACGTCTGAAATTGATTTCTGAGACTAAATTGTAAACTAGATAAACTCATCTTTAAAAGAAAAAGCTTAGAAAATGTATTGTAATCACAATTAATATGTTCTAAGGCAGTACGTCTAGTAAAAATTGCATTTCTATGTACGTTGATTCAAGTATATATGAAGGAAGTCAAATTTCATAATAGAAGAAGGACGAAAGATCAAGAAGAACTAATCCAAATCCTCACAAATTTTTCTATCTTGAATCAAATAGAAAGACAAAGCCAACACAAAAAGAAAGTGTTCATAAAAATGTTGAATTTTATATATGTTAACTCAAAAAGTCTA
>NW_020648114.1:0-882 GCF_003573695.1 Papaver somniferum
TTCGTTATAAGTCCGAAATTGATTTCTGAAACTAAATTGTAAACTAGATAAACTCATCTTTAACTGAAAAAGTTTGAAAAATGTATTGTAGTCACAAATAATATGTTCTAAGGCATTACGTCTAGTAAAAATTGCATTTCTATATACGTTGATTCAAGAAAATATGAAGGAAGTCAAATTTCACAATAGAAGAAGGATGAAAGACCATGCATAACTAATCCAAATTTTAACTATTTGAATCAAATTAAAAGACAAACCCAATACAAAAATAAAGAGTTCATAAAAATATTGAATTTTTTATACGTTTACTCAAAAAAGTCTACACACTTCGTTATAAATCGGAAGTTGATTTCTGAGACTAAATTGTAAACTAGATAAACTCATCTTTAACAGAAAAGTTTGAAAAATGTATTGTAATCACAATTAATATGTTCTAAGGCGGTACGTCTAATAAAAATTGCATTTCTATGTATGTTGATTAAAGAAAAAATGAAGGAAGTCAAAATTAACAATAGAAGAAGGATGAATGACCATGCAGAACTAATCCAAATCCTAACAAATTTCATCTATCTTGAATCAAATAGAAATACAAAGCCAACACCAAAAGAAAAAGTTCATAAAAATGTTGAATTTTATATACGTTAACTCAAAAAAGGCTACACCCTTCGTTATAAGTCTGAAATTGATTTCTGAAACTAAATCGTAAACTAGATAAACTCATCTTTAACAGAAAAAGTTTGAAAAATGTATTGTAATCACAAATAATATGTTCTAAGGCATTACATCTAGTAAAATTTGCATTTCTATGTACGTTGATTCAAGAAAATATGAAGGAGGGAAAATTTCACAATAGAACAAGGATGAAAGACCAAGAAGAACTAA
>NW_020648115.1:0-833 GCF_003573695.1 Papaver somniferum
ACAATAGAAGAAAGATGAAAGACCATGCAGAACTAATCCAAATCCTAACAAATTTCTTCTATTTTGAATCAATTAGAAAGACAAAGCCAACACAAAAAGAAAGAGTTCATAAAAATTTTGAATTTTATATACGTTAACTGAAAAAAGTCTACACACTTCGTTATAAGTCGGAAATTGATTTCTGAGACTAAATCATAAATTAGATAAACTTATTTTTAACAGAAAAAGTTTGAAAATTGTATTGTAATGACAATTAGTATGTTCTAAGGCAGTATGTCTAGTAAAAATGGCATTTCTATGTATGTTGATTCAAGAAAATATGATGGAAGTCAAATTTCAATTTAAAAGAAGGACGAAAGACCAAACAGAACTGATCCAAATCCTAAGAAATTTCATCTATCTTGAATCAAATAGAAAGACAAAGCAAACAAAAAAGAAAGAGTTCATAAAAATGTTGAATTTTATATACGTTAACTCAAAAAAGTCTACACACTTCGTTATAAGTCGGAAATTGATTTCTGAGACTAAATCGTAAATTGGATAAACTCATTTTTAACAGAAAAAGTTTGAAAATTGTATTGTAATTACAATTAATATGTTCCAAGGCAATACGTCTGGTAAAAATTGTATTTCTATGTACGTTGATCAAAGAAAATATGAAGGAAGTCTAATTTCACAATACAAGAAGGATGAAAGACCAAGAAGAACTAATCCAAATCCTAACATATTTCATCTATCTTGAATCAAATAGAAATAAAAAGCCAACACAAAAAGAAAGAGTTCATAAAAATGTTGAAATTTATTTACGTTAACACAAAAAAGTCTACACACTT
>NW_020648116.1:0-2058 GCF_003573695.1 Papaver somniferum
AAAAAAAAAGTTTGGAGATGGTAGAGAAGTTTTAACCCAAAGTGAAGGTCAATCTCAATCAATTGAAGAAATTAACCAATAAAGTGAAAACCCAATGCCTGAAAATGACCAGGTATACTTCTAAATTTGTCCCAACTAGCTTTTTGTTGCTCAAATACGTAAAAAAGAAGAAGAAGATTGTCGAACTATTTTTATTTCCTTCTTCATACGTTTTACATGTTTTTATTATCTTTGAGAGTTTTGTTGTTAGTATCGTTATTTATTAGGATATGATTTTTTTTTCTGGATGAAAAATAAATAGATCCGATGATTGATAGATTTGATTCAATAGTGGATTTAATCTTTATATGTTTAATCTTTCTTTAATTTAAAATGGAACATCTCAAAAGAGAAAAAAAAATACAATGAAAATCACGGAACTGGTAGATCTGTATAGGGTATCGTCAAAATTGTCACTGGAAACAACCGGGTGAACCGGCAAAAACCCAGCTAGGTAGGTAGGTCAACGGTTGGACCGTCCGCTTCTCCCAGTTCACTAGATTTTTCTGCATATTAGTAGGTTGGTATAGAACTGGACCGTTTTTCTCACCGGTTCCGGTTTACCGGTCCAACCGGCCGGTCCGGTCCGATTTTTAAAACACTGTATTTAAGGTAAGGAAACGAAACCTTATGAAGTTGAGTGAAAAATAATTGGAGTCCAAATACACTACGTATTGGACAAATGAATTTATTTATTTTTTTAGAGAAATAAAAGGAACTAAATTGCACCGCCGTCAAAAATCTATAAAAAGAAGCCTATACATAGATGTTATACATGTTTATGATACTTGAAAAGAAACTTAGCTGAGTATCGCAAATAAAATTCACACATATTTTTATCCTTCCTCCACCTATTTGATCTATTCTCCTAGCCACACCAAATCAAAAATACATCTTCACGGGACGGAGCGAAGCCTCACGCAGATCAAGTTAAAGAAAAAGGACCGATGCGGAGCACGGGCACAAATCTAGTAAAATTTAACAACTCCACGAGAAAAGATGCATCTTTGAGCATTATAACTTTGTTGTTGCTTCCTTTATTACAAGTTTCTTTTTTTTCTTTTTTTTTGCATAATGCATTGCACGGGCTCAATTTGGTTGCCCCAAATTTCATTGGCTATGTATCGAATTGTATGCCATTTGAGCTGTTCTTATTTGCATATCCATATGATTCTCCCTATGTGTTTGTCGATACATTTGGGAGAGGTTATTAACTTTTATTTTATTTAACATTGAAAATTGAGAATTAGGATATGCAGAGGCTGCTAATAACATTGGAATGTGAATTTACGAAACAAATTAAACGACACGAAACAAGAAAACAAGGATGAACTAGTACAGTTGACCCAACAAACCTAATTAAAACAATACCCGATCTGTAGAGTACTCCAACACCATACTTAAAGGAATAGAGTCTCGAACAACAATAGAAGGCTTGAACCATTTTGACCAACATTACACACACATCTCTCAATTTAACTTCCAAGAATCTCAGAAGAGACTAAAAAAGTTAAGCTTATTAACTCCAATCAAAATTCAGTTATGCAAGTGAAATGGCAGAAACTCCATCATCTATTGTTGCATACTTGCTTCCAAGTTCCTTGATGATCTTTTCAGCACCCTCAATGAAATTCTTAACAATGTCACCCGCAGGAAGAATATCGTTCACATGTCCGACACCCTGTCCTGCATACATGACCATATTTTCAACTTCCCCGGCTGTTGTTTTGTTTGCTACTTGTCCTGCAAAACGACGTAAAACTGTTTCCTGCACACTCTCAAATAAAAAATATATAGCTAGTTATTTTCCTGATTAATAATAAATCGGTTAAATTAGGTTTAATAAGATTTATGTGTACGTACCCCTCCATAAATGATCGAGTATCCAATAATAGGTTGCTCTGCATTATTCTCAACATCCTCCGGCGCTGGTTTCCATTTCTGGTGGAAAGGGGTGTTAAGAACACGAGTTGGTGCTCTCCAGCTTTCACGACTGTATAGGTCTGTGTAATCGGTATC
>NW_020648117.1:0-1813 GCF_003573695.1 Papaver somniferum
CCCCTACCTTATTGTAGGAGGTGAACATTTCTTTGTTCCCACAGACATGTTTGGTAGCCCCAGAGTCTACCCACCAGTCTCTCACATTTGTTACCAAATTTACTTCAGACACCGTGCCAGAAAATTCATCTTTGTTGTTTTCAACCAAATTAGCATTATTTTTATTTTTAAGGTCCTTACGGTTTCTACAGTGAACCGCCGTATGGCCAGGATTTCCGCAAGCATAGCAATCGCCCTTAATTTTATTAATGCTAGATTTAGGTTTCTGAAACATACCTTTCTTGCCTGGAGGTTTCTTGGAGTTTTTTCAGTTCTTATCAGCATTGGAACGTTTGTGTTCAGTCACATGAGCTTTGTAAGACATGTCCCTTGAAGAAGATACATTTTTTTCCTTGGAGCACAACAATTCTTCAACTTGAATTTTCTTACCCAGTTCAACCATAGTAACTTCAGCAGTTTCATGTCTCAGTTTCTTCTTGTACTCGGACCAGGAAGTAGGCAATTTCTCGATAGCAGTAGACACTTGAAAAGTTTCATCAATCACCATACCTTCCGCAAGAATTTCATTCATAATTTGCTGAAGTTCAAGGAATTGATCAACCACAGATTTGTCATTCACCATTTTATACTCATAAAGCCTAGCTACTAAGAATTTCTTACTTCCGGCAGTTTCAGCTTGGTATTTCGCCTCCAAAGCAGCCCATAAATCAAAAGCATAAAAGTTTTCTTTAGCATTGTAAAAATCATACAAATCATCCTCTAAGCAATTCAAAATATGATTTTTAGACATGTAATTGTTCCTCTTCCATTCTTCTAAAGAAGACTCACGACCAGTATCATTCAGCGATTCATCAAAAGGTTTCAGAACATAGGAATCCAACTCATGGTAACTTAGAAAGAATAACATTTTTTACTGCCACCTCTTAAAGTCTTTTCCAGAAAACTTTGCAGGCCTTTCAACATCGTTCTTACACATTGTTAAAGACAGAAAACAGAAATATCGTGTTAAGATTGTTGTGTCTGTAGCAATAAAACACCCAAGAAAAATGTTAGAATAAAAATGATTAATTTCTAGAAGGTAAATAAACACTCAATTGGACTGCAAACAGAGGACAGAGTCACGTGTTCAACACGCTGTCCTTAACACGATATTTGACCGGTACGCCTCAAGAATGAGTGATGCCTATACCCTGTGGTCAAGTTCGTATCCAGGATAAAACTGCCCGTTGCAAGCAATGTTAGCACTACAATACTTTCCCACTCTTACGACCTCAACAGCAATTGCGCACGGAATAAAAAAATAAAGGACCACACAGGGGGAGAGGACGAAAAGAAGAGGATAGTAGCTCTTCTGGACACGAAACGAAATGAGAGAAAGTGATCGCTTTATATAGGGGAGAATACAGAGAGGTCTCATAAACGCGCATTAAAACAATTTCAATTAATTCAGATTTTTTCCAACGGTTTTAAACGTTCATGCATCACTTAATATCGATTTGAAACGTTCATGAATCATTAAGTTTGATATAAAACGTTCATGCAAATTTAAGTTTGATATAAAAACGTTCATGCAAATTTAAGTTTGATATAAAACGTTCATGCAAATTAATGTTCATGCATAAACATAATGTTGCCCACAAAATTATTTTGTTTCAAATATTAATTCGATAATTCAAAAGAAATTTTGCCAAAAAATTTAAGTCCACACCCGAGCCCGAGCCCGGCCCGGCCGCCCGCACGGCGGCGGCGTGCGTGCTTCGGTGCGAAGCACCGCGCGTGTGTGAAAATGTGCGATTGCACCAACTAGCCCATT
>NW_020648118.1:0-441 GCF_003573695.1 Papaver somniferum
TAGTAAGTCTTTCACAGAACATCTTGCACACTTGAGAGAAGTACTTCTTGTTCTCCGTCGAGATCAACTATTTTCCACACTAAAGAAGTGTGAGTTCGGCTCTCCTGAGGTTCACTTCCTTGGATACATCGTCTCAGCAGAAGGGCTAGCCGTCTACCCAGGCAAAGTAGAAGCAATCAAATCTTGGCCTACTCCTACTACTTTATCTGAAACTCGAAGCTTTCATGGTCTAGCATCTTTTTATCGAAGATTTGTGCCGCAATTTAGCAGTTTGATGGCACCTATCACTGATTGCATTCGTCATGATAGTGTCTTCACTTGGACTACCGAAGCAACTACAGCTTTTGAGATCATTAAAACAAAATTGTTATCAGCACCTATACTAGCTCTTCCAGATTTTACTCAAGTTTTTGAGCTACATAGTGATGCTTCTAAGTTGGG
>NW_020648119.1:0-1599 GCF_003573695.1 Papaver somniferum
ACCAATTTATTTTTTATTACAGATCTAAAATAAACACCCGGTTGTAGGCTGACAAGTATAGATTATCATCAGAGGTTCTATCAACAATGTAATTGCAAGTTTCCTCACAACCACATTCCAATATAACTATAATCAATATTAGGTAATCATCATTAAACTCTTTATTGATTATCAAGACTAAAGTCGGTTTACAAGATGGATGCAAGTATTACAACAATCTTACTTGCTCCCAGATTTACTTTCTCTCTCCTGATTTCTTGTCTAACACTCACTAAAAGATCCCTCCTACAAGTAATAGCCTCTCCTCTTTATATAAGATCTTACATAGTGGATGACAGCTAAGAGATCCTTTATTTTCGGAATCTCTATGCGATACACTCGCTCATGTACAATCACTCGTTCTCACACAGACTATACTTCGCATAGATCTTCACACTTTACTCATGACTTTGCTGATATCAACCGGTGCGTCATCTCAACCTTGCTGTGTGCGATCTCCCTCGTTTAAGTTATATAGTTTTCACTTCGCATGCTTACAAACATGTGCGATATTTCACTCGTACATTTTTCCTCTTCTCATTTCGCTTATTCTACAGAGTGAGCGATATGAGAAACTCCCACCCTATATTCCTTGTTTTCTTTGCTTCAAGTTCTTCTTATTCCTTGATTCGTAAAAAACAGGTCCAAATAGTAGTTAAAGAAGAAGTGGAAAATTAAACCCTTATTAAGAAAAATTATTCTCTTCTCCCTTCTTGGACGAGAAATTCTACAACGAGCACAATGAATCTATGCAATTGGTATGGAATCACTTTAACAGCATAGGAAGTGTCGTGGCATTGCTTGAAAACTTTTCTCTACTCATCCTCGCTATTTGTTTGTTGAATGAAGTGCATGAGCCAACTAGTCAATCTTCTCTGGGCCAATAAGTTGCTACATGCCAAAGCTACTAATTTTGCCAAAAAAGTATGGTCCATGTCTTTGTGATATGGCGAATATTGATAGACATATGTGTAATGCTTCTCACATTTTGAGTTACTGATCCACTTGGCGATTGAGTTTGATCGGTCTAAATTTTGGTACTTAGGTCTCAGAAATTTTAGGGTTGATAACTCGACCCGTTTTTAGTTTTATGAAGACATCACTAACGGACTTTCACACAATCGGAGGACAAATCATTGAAAACATTTTCTTGGTCAATACTAAGATCTGTACATTGCCAGGGAAATAGGAATGCTTACAAACTCAACAACAAGAAGAAAATCAGTAAAATTTCATTTCAGGTGTGTGTAATTAATATAACAGAAAATTTACAAAATGAATTCATTAGAATGGAGAATGGATCCAATAACTCCATTTGTTTATCTACATTACTTCATCTTCAAATTCAGCGGTAATGGTGAACTACCCAGAGATTTGTTATCCCAAGTTTCAAAATTTATCTTTGCGTTAGTGAAAGGTAATCAATTAATGTAATTTCCTGATTGAATTGGACTATTCATTAATTTAGTTTCTTTGATTTAATGACATTGATTATGTTATAGGGATGAACATAATGGATCACCCGCAATGTTAGATCTTAAGCTGAATTCAACTACATTA
>NW_020648120.1:0-509 GCF_003573695.1 Papaver somniferum
GTTTTCTTATGATCATATAATTGGAGGAGAGAATAAAAAAGTTTGTTCACGTTTCTCTAATTGCACTTCATCGACCCCAACTGAAAGTCTCAAACAATGAGAGGTTCCTCATTGGACACCATTGTACTAGGTTTACAACACTTTCTAATAATTTAGCTACTTACGTCAAGTGTCAACTTCAAATTATCTACGCCTTCAGGCTTCAACCTTTTGGATTGGCCACCGCTACACGAATGGTCAAGAATTATGATGCCTTCTTTTTTTCCAGTTAAGCTAGCTATGATAAAAATAAAATAAAAATGGCACACCAAGTAGCTCTATTACTTACTGTTCAAATTAATTTGCAAACCACAAGTATACCAATGGGGAATGACAGCATTGAATTGATAGGGGGGCACTAATGTAAATCTGTATTTAATTGAAAACTGAATGAAATAATCACAAGCTATTTCTCATGAGGTAAAAAGGTTGAGAATCTTGAGATTTTATTAGAAAACGAGAAAAAAAAA
>NW_020648121.1:0-3741 GCF_003573695.1 Papaver somniferum
GACCAACCCTTCTCCTTCACTTTGTGACCGAAGCAAGCCTAGAACGTTCATTTCTTGGTTTAGGCCAGGATTGTACAGATTGATCCCTTGAATCAAAAGTACTCCCGTGCAGTACATTGTTTAGGGTTTAGACTCGCTTCTCACCCACACACACGAAATTACTGAAATCAGCAGAAACCATTTTCACCCTCAAACACCTTGATACTTGGAAATCCGTGCTACTCTGCTGCGAGTGACCACAAATATGTCATGCCATATCAGTATTAAGGGTTCTTCCATGGAACATAACACGGGAAAAGTACTCAGAAGGCCTTACATTAGTGAATAATATAAGCAAGGTGTTGAAATTTACAGAGTATCTGGGATTTTTTCTACATGCACCATTCTGGGTAAATTTCATGTGAATATATTGAATTGGTCAATAAATGCGCCAGTGAAGAGGTTGGACACTCATCACTTTTGTATGGCTCTGCTTCTTTGCGGAGTGACGGGACATTAAATGCCAGGTTTTACAATTTTATCCCTGACCTAAAAACCACCATCAACATTAAGTCCCCTGCTTAACACGTAAAAGTGGCATTGTTGCGGGGTAAGCATGAGATGATGACAGGCGAGGATAAAAATCGAAAAGGCAAGACATGCGAAGATTACCAGGAAAATTCGATTGACCTTTGGCAAGAGGCATGAGTGAAAAAGCGGGGGTCTAACAACACCACCCAATGTTTCGCTTAGCAATCTCTATGGACTAACTCCGAAATACTTTCTAGAGAATAAACTAGACAGTAAGAATCAATCTAAGTAGAAGTATCTCAAGGAGTTAATATCTCTCTCTTGTTTTGATTTAATCGAGCTAATATAAATCAGCGAGTCCTTAATCAAACACAAGGAATAACTTGGATGGTACCAAAGACCGATATCCAAGGATCAATCAATGACAATCAACAACCAAAGGTCGGATTACTCCAATTGATGATCTAACACACAACCTGTATTAAGACGCTACAGACACTAGAAATTTTGTTAACGAGGAAACCGCAAATGCAGAAAAAACCCGGGACCTAGTCCAGATTGAACACACACTGTATTAAGACGCTACAGACACTAGCCTATTCCAAGCTAACTTCGGACTGGACTGTAGTTTAACCCCAATCAGTCTCCCGTTGATCCAAGGTACAGTTGTACTCCCTACGCTTCTGATCACAGCAGGATACTGCGCACTTGATTCCCTTAGCTGATCTCACCCACAACTAAGAGTTGCTACGACCCAAAATCGCAGGCTTTGACAATAAACAAATCTGTCTCATACAGACAAGTCTATCAAAGGATCAATATGTCTCCCACAGATAAACCCTAAAGGTTTTGTTCCGTCTTTTGATAATCAAGTTGAACAGGAAACAATTGATAATCCGGTCTTATATTCCCGAACAACAGCCTAGAGTTATCAATCACCTCACAACAATCTTAATCGTATGGTAGCGAAACAAGATATTGCGGAATCACAAAAAATGAGACGAATATGTTTGTGATTACTTTTTATATCTTGCCTATTGGAGAAATCAATCTCAAGCCAATCAATATGATTGTACTCGTACGATAGAAGATGCAAGATCAGATCACACAACTACGATAAAAGTAGTATCGGTCTGGCTTCACAATACCAATGAAGTCTTTAAGTCGTTAACATGGTTTTAGAAGTAGAAAACCAAAGGTTAAAGGAGAAACGACTCTACCATGCAAACTAGTATCACGCGTAAGGTGTGGGGATTAGTTTTGCACAATACTAGATGTCTCCTTTATATAGTCTTTCAAATCAGGGTTTGCAGTCCAAGTTCTCTTGGTAATAAAGCAATCAATATTCACCGTTAGATGAAAACCTGATTTAGATTCAAAATAATATTTCTCAACCGTTAGATCGAAAACCTAGCTTGTTACACACAAATAAAATGCATGCTTCTAGGTTTGTTAACCGTTCCCAAACGTATGTACTTGTTGGTTCAATAATAATCAACCAAAATGTTAGCCATATGAGCATTTCATATCAACCATGTTCTTCTTCGCCATAACTAGTTCAAATGACTTCAAGATGAACTAGTTAGAGAGTTGATCAATTGCAAGAAAATGTTACGTAACTACACAAGTCACAATTGAAGCAAAGATGATTTGATTCACTTGAATCGGTTCATGAACTTTTATCGCCACGGTTTGCAAACTGCATTCCTTAGTCTTTTTAAGTTTAAGTTCAGAAATCATCTTTAGATATATAACCTTCTCAAGTTCGCAGACTAGGTTCGCCGACTTAAGATACCAGGTAGAGTTTACAAACTCCAGCAGAAATTCTCGGGTATGAGAACTTCGCCGGTTCGCAGACTGGTAATCTCGCAACATTTTGTCAACTCCAGCAGAAATTCTCGGGTTTGAGAACTTTGGCAGTTCGCGGACTTGGCTCACGCCATCCTTCTGGTTCTCTTGATCAACAAAGTTCGCAAACTTTGGTTCAAGGAATAGGACTTATGCATATATGTGTTTCTCCAACAACACTTATGTCCACGACTGGTTATGTAATCTAAACTCTCATTCCAATCATTGAAACATTCTTAGAGGACGTAATATAGTTGTTACACCATTTCTCGTCAAAACAATTTTCAAAGTGATTGAAACATAACATGACTTTCGTCACTTGGTAAAGATAAACTCGGTTGAAGCGAAAAGCTTAACAACACATATTTCGAGATATAGATAGGCGAGGTATACTCGGCTCGAAATACCAAATGTGTATAATAAAGTCTATATATATAGCATACGACTTTTTTTCTCAAGAAGTAGGAGATAGAGTAGATAGACTTTTGAGTGATAGATAAGTTCAAGTCTTCACATACCTTTTTGTCGCGAAGTTTCACCAGTTCCTTAAGTAGTTCTTCTTCTTGTATGATGAATCGCCATGAAGTCCTTGAGCTCAACTACACTTTCTATCCTAGTCCGAGACTTAGATATAATAAGCTAGAAATCCACTTATAGTTTTGATCACTAACATTGACAAACATGCTTGAGATAGCAACGCATGCGAGTTCGACCGAGCAATGCTCTAATAATCTCCCCCTTTGTCAATTTCAGTGACAAAACTATCAATACATATGGAATACAAAAAAAGATAAAGAAACTTTAGTAGCTCCTATTCCACATGCCTAATCTTCAACGTTACTCGAAATCTTCGTCACTTCCAAGTATACCAATGATCCCAAAGGTTGTAAGTTTATCATCACCGTTGTTGAAGATACGTAGCTATAACAATGAGAAAGCATCGGTCTCAATCATTGTTATACAGTGTCATAGTATTATTACACAGTGTCAAAGTTCAATTGTATCACAACTTCAACAATAATAATATGGTGATATGTATCACTCCTCCTTAGTCAATACTCCATATCACATGGAAACCACTTCCCCTTACACAATGATCTGAAAACCATATGTATTTATAGTGTGAACTACATATTAATTCTCCCCTTTTTTGTCAATAAAATTTCCAAATGTACAAGAACGGGATCATAATGAAATTTCCGAAAGAGACATTTCATGACTAAAAGAAAAAAAATACATACCATCTAATTTAGATGCAATCATAAAGTCGAAGCTAAATGCATTTATCAAGGAGTTTAAAGATACAAGATAACCCCTCTAAAATTCCACAGCCGCACACCCCTCAAGATATGACCATTAAGCACAAGTTCAAAAGAACTCTCC
>NW_020648122.1:0-751 GCF_003573695.1 Papaver somniferum
AGATGAAAAATCATGCAGAACTAATCCAAATCCTAACAAATTTCATCTATCTTGAATCAAATAGAAAGACAAAGCCAACATAAAATGACAGAGTTCATAAAAATGTTAAATTTAATATACGTTAACTCAAAAAAGTCTACACACTTTGTTATAAGTCAGAAAAATTGATTTCTGAGACTAAATTGTAAACTATATAAACTCATCTTTAACAGAAAAAGTTTGAAAAATGTATTGTAATTACAATTAATATGTTCTAAGCCAATACGTTTGGTAAAAATTGCATTTCTTTGTGCGTTGATTCAAGAACATATGAAGGAACCCAAATTTCACAATAGAAGAAGGATGAAAGACCATGCAGAACTAATCCAAATCTTAACTAATTTCATCTATCTTGAATCAAATAGAAAGACAAAGCCAACATAAAAAGAAAGAGTTCATAAAAATGTTGAATTTTATATACGTTAACTCAAAATAGTCTACACACTTCGCTATAAGTCGAAAGTTGAATTCTGAGACTAAATTGTATACTAGATAAATTCATCTTTAACAGAAAAAGTTTGAAAAATATATTGTAATTACAATTAATATGTTCTAAGGTAATACCTCTAATAAAAATTTCATTTCTATGTACGTTGATTCAAGAAAATATCAAGGAAGTCAAATTTCACAATAAAAGAGAGATGAAAAATCATGCAGAACTAATCCAAATCCTAACAAATTTCATCTATCTTGAATCAAATAGAAAGACAAA
>NW_020648123.1:0-621 GCF_003573695.1 Papaver somniferum
GAATCAAATTCAAAGACAAAGCCATTAAAAAATAAAGAGTTCATAAAAAAGTTGAGTTTTTAATACGTTAACTCATAAAAGTCTACACACTTCGTTATAAGTCGGAAGTTGATTTCTGAGACTAAATTGTAAACTAGATATACTCATCTTTAACAGAAAAAGTTTGAAAATGTATTGTAATTACAATTATCATGTTCTAAGGCTATACCTCTAGTAAAAATTGCATTTCTTTGTACGTTGATTCAAGAAAATATGAAGGAAGTTAAATTTCACAATTGAAGAAAGATGAAAGAACATGCAGAAATAATCCAAATCCTAACAAATTTGATCTATCTTGAAGCAAATAGAAAGACAAAGCCAACACAAAAAGAAAGAGTTCATAAAAATATTGAATTTTATATACGTTAAAAAGTCTACATACTTCGTTATAAGTTGGAAATTGATTTCTGAGACTAAATCGTAAACTAGATAAACTCCTCTTTAACTGAAAAAGTTTGAAAAATGTATTCCAATCATAAATAATATGTTCTAAAGCATTACGTCTAGTAAAAATTGCATTTCTATGTACGTTGATTCAAGAAAATATGAAGGAAGTCAAATTTCACGAAGAAGGATTAAAGA
>NW_020648124.1:0-637 GCF_003573695.1 Papaver somniferum
ACAGAAAAGTTCAGGCGCGCACCCATTTTCCCGTCAAAAATTCGTAGCAGACCCATAATTTATGAAATTCTGCTTCTCAGTTTTTAAAAGGCCAAACTACCATTTTCTTCGAACGACGAACAGAGAGAAGCGAGAAGAAAACAATGGTGAACTCCGATTCTTCGTCTTTAACATTTATATTTTTCCCTTTGTCAAATCTTTTCCCAAATCCTTTTCTGAATAATCTTCTCAATAAAACTAGCATCTCTGTTTCAAAATCTGCGGTTTAAATCTGGGGATTTTGGGTTTCTGTTGTCTTTGATTATTCGAGAAGTAAAAAGAAATTAAAATTGAAGTTGAAAAGGGTAAGAAGTGTGTTGCAGTATTTCGATATCAACTGAATTGGAAATTTTCATACCTTATTTGTCTCCATGTTTTTGATCTCAATCGGAAATTTATGATTAGATTTGAATTAAAGATGTTATGCATAATGTCTTATGCATAACATCAGTTTTGTTTAGATGCATAAAACATTATGCATTATTTTGTTTTAGCTGCATAATGTCTTATGCATTACTTTTTCACTTTTCTGGTTATGCATCAGTTTTGTTTAGATGCATAAGACATTATGCATTATTTTGTTTTAGCTGCATAATGT
>NW_020648125.1:0-675 GCF_003573695.1 Papaver somniferum
TGTAGCGTTAAGGGGATTAGTCTTAACATATGATCTTGGTTTCAAAACTTCTTGTGATGCCCAAACAAGAACATCATAAAGTTTCTCATTCCTTATACAGAAACGACATCTCCTTTCCAGGTGACCTTTATTTTCGCAATAGTGGCAAATATAAGGAATGTTATTACCTCGATCCATGTGTGCTGACTTTGGAGGTTGATATACTTTTCTCTTTTGAACCTTAACTTCCAATAAAGATATTTCACTTTTGCCATCAGCGGATACCTTTTGTTGAGAAGAATCACTAGCCTTGACAAATTTTACCTCTTTGCTAATACTTGGAGCATTTATTCCCTTATATCTCAATCCTCGTGTATTATGATTATTTTTACTTGCTCCTAGCATAGTGGTGTTTGTGGGTGAAAACTGCTTCTGCCGATTTTGGTAATTTTGTGTGGATGAGAAACGAGTTTAAACCCTAAACAACGCACTGCAAGGGAGTACTTTTGATTCGAGAGATCAATCTGTACAATCCTGGCCTAAACCAAGAAATGGCCGTTCCAGGCTTGCTTCGGTCACAAAGTGAAGGAGAAGGGTTGGTCTTAGGGAGGGAAGCGAAGAAAGTATTGAGACTAGAATCGTTGATTTTGAAGATGTGGTTGTTTACAACTTGTATCAGAAAGTAGAACTGGCTAG
>NW_020648126.1:0-768 GCF_003573695.1 Papaver somniferum
GAAATATTTGAATAAAATACAATAAACACAAATGACTCAAGGAAATCCGCAGGCTTCGTTAGATGTCGGAACTCTATGATCAAGACCAAATCAGGAAACAGAAAGACTCCCCTTTGATAGAAAATTTTCAGAAAAAATATTTCCTGCATAAATTACATGTCTAGAGGCTTGAGAGTCGAAAAAAGCTTGCATTTTGGATGCATTGACTCAAGGAAGTCCTGTGATTTCGTTAGAAGTCGAAATCCTTTTATTAAAACCAAACTATAAACTAGATAAACTCATTTTTTTTATAAAATTTTCTAAAAAATGATTGCGGTAAAAAATAATACATTTAAAGGCTCTACATGTTATCCAAATTGCATTTCTACGTATGTTGATTCCAAACATAAAGAGGGAAGTCATCCTTTACATTGAAAATAAGGATGAAACACCAATTCCTAAGCGTCCAAATCCTAAAAAATTTCCTGTATATTGTGGGGAACTGAAAGACAGAGGTAACAGAAAGAGAATGAGGTCATTCCCACTTCGTATGAAGAAGTTATGAACAAAATAGTCGAAAAAGAGATTACACAAACCCTTGGGGGACAAAGAGAGTTATATAAGTAGACAATATTTATAATAAGGGTTATTTTAGGTTTGGTGCCTATAAAATGGCACACCTTTGCCTTTGGTACCTAACTTTGTCGGAATTTGAGTTTGGTGTGGGTCCCAATCAACTTTTGTAATAATTCTCTCTAGATCATTTTCCAAACACGTTACGAGCGTTCC
>NW_020648127.1:0-509 GCF_003573695.1 Papaver somniferum
AAAAAAAAAGTTTTACCATGTCTGCACCGGCAACCTACATGATGAAGAAGACAAAATGGGAACTAGGAGAAGAAACACAAGATAGTTCCTGCGAAGAGGGTAGAAGCGATTTTGCTATGATCTGTATGGACGAAGGGTTCAAGATCACCTCTTATATTCAGCGGATCGATGAATCCTGAGAAGGAAAACCCTTTCACCAGCTGTGAATTAAGGCTTCAAACGCGTGATACCAGCTGGATTAGATATTTGCTTATACGGGATAATTAGGGTTTGGCATCCAAGTCAGCAGCCGTCTCTACCATTCTATGACCTATCCCGCGCCATCTTTCCATCCCAAGCGCGCATCCTGAGAAATGACAACAGCTTCACGCCAAATCCAAGCCAGCAGCGCCAACGGATTCACGGACAAGCCAAGCCAAGCCAGAAACGCCAACGACTCCACGTCCCAGCCAATGCTAAACCAGTGTTATTCACCTTTCCATGGCCAGCAACGCCATTGACCTAGTCAG
>NW_020648128.1:0-804 GCF_003573695.1 Papaver somniferum
TCCTGTTTTAGTGTCAATTTTCCAACAAATAATAACTCCTTTTCGGTTGTTGATTGGAAATAGGTTTCGGCCGCCGTATAACTGCTTAGGCCAAGCTAGCCAATGAAATTAGAGTTCTCGTCTAAGTAAGTTTTTATGAGGCGGCATAGTTTCCTCTATAAATATTGTGTCAGGGTTCCGTATAGAGAATAACACTAGCTACTCGTAAGGGTTCCGTGTAGAGTATTAATAACATTAGCTACTCATAAGTTTCCAGAGAGATCTTTCAAGAAAACAGAAGAGAAGAACTCTGAGAAAAACTCAAGAAAGTAAGATGGAAAAGCAGCAGAAATACCCTTTAGGAGCTGAGCATTATAATCTGTTTGAAGAAATAGGTAGCGGAGCTACTGCAACAATTTATTGTGCTGTTTGTATTCCGACACAAGAAACTGTTGCAATCAAAGTGTTGGATTTCGAAAAGGAGAACACTGAATTGTGTAAAATCGCTCATGAAGCACAGACCATGACTCTGATGGATCAGCCAAATCTCTTGAAGGCGCACTGTTCTTTCGTTACAGATCACTATCTGTGGGTTGTGATGCCATTCATGTCTGCTGGTTCATGTCTGCATATCATGAAGTCAGCTTTTCCAGATGGATTCGAAGAGGCTGTGATCGCTACGATTTTACGTGAAGTTTTGAAAGGATTAGTGAACATACACCAACATGGGGACATACATAGAGATGTGAAAGCAGGGAATATTTTAATGGATTCACGTGGTGCGATAAAGCTTTGCGATTTTGGTGCTTCTGCAAGCCTTTTTGA
>NW_020648129.1:0-402 GCF_003573695.1 Papaver somniferum
CATTTAATAATATACAAAAACTGGTATATTTAAGAGGACGGTTCAAAAGAATACACAGAAGTATAGGTGAATGCTTAGTTTCATAGTAGGGTTGTTATCAAAAACTCATGGTCCTCTAAAATTAAAGAATTAATAGATGTCACATGGAACGCTAGAAACTGTTTATAGCATTTAATAATATTCAAAAACTTGCACATTTAAGAGGACGGTTCAAAAGAGTACACAAAAGTATAGGTGAATGCTTAGTTTCATAGTAGGCTTGATATTAATAAATCATAGTCCTCTAAAGTTAAAAAATTAATAGATGTCACCTGGAACGCTAGAAACTGTTTAATACATCTAATAATATACAAAAACTTGTACATTTAAGAGGATGGTTCAAAAGAATACACAGAAGTATAG
>NW_020648130.1:0-699 GCF_003573695.1 Papaver somniferum
ACAGAATATGGGATAAAATGTAGAATTAATGCACAAAAGATGAGTTAAATGCCAAGAAAAATATATAGAAATATGCACTTTTTAGCACTCATCATCCTCCCTATTTACACAAAAAAAGACAAGACATAAACCAAGTGTTGATACAACGTATTCAAACACAAAGAGCTTTGCTTACATTATTGCAAGCTAGTTCAGTATTCTGATACAAGTCATAAACAGTCAACACCTTCACGATCTCAACATTTTCTTCGCTTCCCTCCCTAAGATCAACCCTATCTCCTTCACTTTGTGACCGAAGCAAGTCTGGAACAGCCATTTCTTGATTTAGGCCAGAATTGTACAAATTGATCTCTCGAATCAAAAGCACTCCTGTGCAGTGTATTTGTTTAGGGTTTAGATTCATTTCTCATCCACACACCCCAAATTACCAAAACCAGCAGAAATAGTTTTCACCCCTAAACAGTATGATATAGCAACAGGGCCAATGTTCTCAGGGCCATATTTTGGTCTAACACCAATATGCCAAAATAGTTTCCATGGCTACGCCAGGCGCCATTATGCCACGGCTACGTCAGGCGCCACCATGCCACTGGCATGCCGCTATATGCCACTACACCATTGGCAATGACGCCACTGTGCTACCATCAGGCGCCAACAGAATGTGGCCATAATCAATGGACACATTTTCTCATGAGTTAC
>NW_020648131.1:0-2036 GCF_003573695.1 Papaver somniferum
GAGGGAAGAGAAACTGAAATTACTTCTGAAACTGGAGCTCTTTCGATTCGAATAGAAGTAGATGGTATGGCAGACTTTTCTGAATATCCTTGAATGGAGAGATTACTCAAGAGATGTTCAATTTCTAAAGCATCCCTTTCAAGTTTTGCCTTAGGTAAGATACGGGCTGATCGAACTTCAGGATTTTCCTTATAAGAAGCCTTTTCACTGGAGCTACAGTCTTTTACTACACCAAGAAGGACATTGACATGTTTTATCAACTGTTTGAATCTATCAGCTTGAATTCTAACAAGATTTAGGGTTAGTTTACTCTCTATAGTTGTTTCCTCTTGAACAACAGAGTCAGATTCATCAGGATAACATATGTCAGTGTTAGTCTGTTTCATTTGAACACTAGGTTCGTCTATAACAGAGATTGAAGGATCTTTCTCTTTAATAGACCTATTAGAAATAGAGTCTTTATTTCTGGTGACGCGTTTATCAGAGACTTTATTGTCCATCTAGTCAGATCGCCACAAACACAGACTTTTGAGGTCTTGAACGTGTTTTCCTACTCTGATACCAATTGAAAATGCGGGGGTCTAACAACCTCACCCAATATTTCGATTAGCAATCTGTATGGACTAACTCCAATATACTTTTAAGAGAATCAACTAGACAGTCAGGCTCAATCTTAATAAAAAGTATATCAAGGAGTTAATATCTCGATCTCTTGATTTAATCTATACTCAAGCAAATATAAATCTACGAGTCTTTATTAAATACAAGAGATGTAAACTTGGATGGTACCAAAGACCAATATCCAAGGATCAATCAATTTTCAATCAACAACCAAAGGTTGGATTTCACAAGTGATTGATGCAACGCACAACCTGTGATATTTCAATTATATAACAAAATATAATGCGGAATAGAAATAACACAGACACCAGAAGTTTTGTTAAAGAAGAAACCGCAAATGCAGAAAAACCCCGAGACCTAGTCCAGATTGAACACCACACTGTATTAAGCCGCTACAGACACTAGCCTACTACAAACTAACTTCAGTCTGGATTGTAGTTGAACCCCAATCAATCTCACACTGATTCAAGGTACAGTTGTACTCCTTACGTCTCTGATCCCAACAGGATGCTACGCACTTGATTCCCTTAACTGATCTCACCCACAACTAAGAGTTGTTACGACCCAAAATCGAAGACTTGAATAAACAAATCTGTATCACACAGAAAAGTCTATGGTAATAGATAAAAAAACTACCGTTATTTCCTATTTATCAGTTTTATATAGGCACGGAATTCAGGGACCCTCACGACCACGGTCTATTGGTGTGACCGTTATAACGGCCGTTTTTCAGAAAAAACGGGTGTTTTTCAAACCTTGCCTAATCCTCCTCTTATCCACCGTTCAGACGTTTTTCCAAACCCGAAATAGTTTTTTTCTCCTCCCTTCATCTTCCCTTTTACTTTTCTCATCTTTTCTCTCTGTCTCTAACTGCGGCTACCTTTTCAGTCTTCACTCATCCTTCTCAACCACAGATCTACTCTTCAGTTGACTCCCAAAAACTGCGACCGCAACTTCTCATTAATGGTAACAAATCATCGAATCTACTGGATGCATCCGATTTGATAACAGAGAATAAAAACTTCTATCCAACATGAGTTTCTTCCCTTTATCTCTTATTTAGATATTGCTGGATCCAAATCTGATTTGGTTAAAGAAGTGTTTTTCTGCTTGGGTGTTTAGTTTTATTTTTTAATTGATTTTCTTGACGATTTTGTAGCTTCGAGTGCGGAAGATTGTGATGGACTTGTTGAAGCTTTAAAGGTCAGTTTTTTCTTAAATAAAAATCAATTTCTCGTTGGTTTAGGCTTTCTTTTTTTCACATCAAGCTTCAGACTTTTGCTTGACAACGTTTTGATGTACTTGAAAACAGGTTATAAAAGTTGCTGTTGCGTCCATTGAAATAGATGATGAACGGAGAGATTAAAGAAGAGATCTGAGTCATGAAATGAATAGGAATGATGGATTTGTTGTGG
>NW_020648132.1:0-353 GCF_003573695.1 Papaver somniferum
GTTGCAACCTATCACTTAACTCAGATAGCAAGATTAGCATATACAGACCCGACGTTCTCGTCTGGGCCATGTTCGAGGTGTCAAATATATCAGATTGGATGAAACTACAACCTATCACTTAATTCAGGTTGCAACATTACCATATACAGACACGGTGTTCTGGTCCGGGCATGTTCTAGGTGTCAAATATATCAGATTGGATGAAACTGCAACCTATCACTTAACTCAGGTTAACAGATTACCATATACAGACCCAATGTTCTGGGCCGAGCGAGGTTCGAGGTGTCAAATATATGAGATTGGATTAAACTGCAACCTATCACTTAACTCAGGTTGCAAGATTACCATATACA
>NW_020648133.1:0-264 GCF_003573695.1 Papaver somniferum
TATACAGACCCGATGTTCTCGTCCATGTGAGATTGAGGTGTGAAATATATCAGATTGGATGAAACTGTAACCTATTACTGAACTCAGGTTACAAGATTACCATATACAGACCCGATGTTCTCGTCCAGGTAGGATTTGAAGTGTGGAATGTATTAGATAGGATGAAACTGCAACCTATTACTGAACTCAGGTTGCAAGATTACTATATACAGACCCGATGTTCTCATACTGGTGAGGTTTGAGGTGTCAAAATATATCAGATTG
>NW_020648134.1:0-519 GCF_003573695.1 Papaver somniferum
ATTGGATGAAACTGCAACCTATCACTTAACTCTTGTTGCAAGATTATCATATACAGACCCGATGTTCTGGTCCAGGCGAGGTTCGAGGTGTCATATATATCAGATTGGATGAAACTGAAATCTATCTCTTAACTCGGGTTTCAAGATTACTATATACATACCCGATGATTTGGTCCGGGTGAGGTTCGAGGTGTCAAATATATCATATTGGATGAAACTGCAATGTATCACTTAACTCTGTTTGCAAGATTACGATATACAGACCCGATGTTCTGGTTCCGATAAGGTTTAAGGTGTCAAATATATCAGATTGGATGAAACAACAACTTATTACTTAACTCTAGTTGCAAGATTACCATATACAAACTCGATGTTCTCGCCCGAGCGAGGTTCGAGGTGTCAAATATATCAGATTTGATGAAACTGCAACCTATCACTTAACTCAGGTTGCAAGATTACCATATACAGACCCGATGTTCTGGTCCAGGCGAGGTTCGAGGTGTCAAATATATCATATCG
>NW_020648135.1:0-537 GCF_003573695.1 Papaver somniferum
GAGGTGTCAAATATATTAGATTGGATGAAATTACAACCTATCACTTAACTCAGGTTGCAATATTACCATATACAGACCCGGTGTTCTGGTCCAGGCGAGGTTCGAGGTGTCAATAATATCAGATTGGATGAAACTGCAACCTATCACTTAAATCAGGTTGCAAGATTACCATATACAGACCCGATGTTCTGGTCCGAGCGAGGTTCCAGGTGTCAAATACATCAGATTGGATGAAACTCCAACCTATCACTTAACTCTGGTTGGAAGATTACCATATACAGACCCGAGGTTCTCGTCCGGGAGAGGTTCGAGGTGTCAAATATATCAGATTGGATGAAACTACAACCTAGCTATCACTTAACTCAAATAGCAAGATTACCATATACAGACCCAATGTTCTGGTCCGGGCGAGGTTCGAGGTGTCAAATATATCATATTGGATGGAACTGCAACCAATCACTTAACTCTTGTTACAAGTTTACCATCTACAAACCCGATGTTCTGGTCCAGGCGAGGTTCGAGGTGTCAAACATATCA
>NW_020648136.1:0-537 GCF_003573695.1 Papaver somniferum
TGAAACTGCAACCTATCACTTAACTCAGGTTGCAAGATTACCATATACAGACCCGATGTTCTGGTCCGGGCCAGGCACGAGGTGTTAAATATATCATATTGGATGAAACTGCAACCTATCACTTAACTCAAGTTGCAAGATTACCATATGCATACCCGATGTTCTGGTCCGGGGCAGGCACGAGGTGTTAAATATATCATATAGGATGAAATTGCAACCTATCACTTAACTCAAGTTGCAAGATTACCATATGCATATCCGATGTTCTGGCCCGGGCCAGGTTCGAGGTGTCAAATATATCATATTGGATGAAACTGCAACCTATCACTTAACTCAAGTTGCAAAATTACCATATACAGACCCGATGTTCTGGTCCGGGCCAGGTTCGAGGTGTCAAATATATCATATTGGATGAAACTGCAACCTATCACTTAATTCATGTTGCAAAATTACCATATACAGACCCGATGTTCTAGTCCGGGCCAGGTTCGAGGTGTCAAATATATCAGATTGGATGAAACTGCAACCTATCACTTA
>NW_020648137.1:0-527 GCF_003573695.1 Papaver somniferum
ATTGAGACATTCTCAGAGGACGCTATGTAGCCGTTATTCACAGACCGATTCACGTCAGAGAAATTCTCAAAGTGATTGAAACTTTTCATGACTTTCGTCACTAGGTGAAGATAAACTTGATCAAAGCGAAACGCTTTACCAACACACGATTTCGAGATAAAAGATATGCAATGAATGCTCATCTCGAAATGTCAAATGTGTATGATCTAGTCTATATAGCATACGACTTTTGTCTCATAAGAAGTAGGAGATAGAATATATAGACTTTTGACTGATAGATAAGTTCAAGTCTCCACATATCTTTTTGTTGATGAAGTTCCACGGTTCCTTGTATAGATCTTCGTTTTTGTATGATGAATCGCCATGAAGTCCTTGAGCTCAACTACACTTTTCTATCTTAGTCCAAGACTTAGCTATGTAGGCTAGAAATCAAGACTCATAGTTTTGATCACTAACATTGACAAACATGCTTGAGATAGCAACGCATGCGAGGTCGACCGAGCTATGCTCTAACAATCTCCCCCTTT
>NW_020648138.1:0-339 GCF_003573695.1 Papaver somniferum
AAAAAAAAAAAAAAAAAAAAAAAAAGTTTTATTTTTCTCCCATTTAAGTCCAATTTTAGTGTTTTGAAACTTTCCATGTCTCTACACTTTTTCTTTTGGGTTGATCCTCAACTCTTTAGACTTTTGGTGTATGGTGAATATTTTTGTATATAATCCAGTAGATAAAATTTTAAAAACCTTTTTGTTCCTTTTGTATATATTTTTCTAATCCAATATGATCTCGGCTGAAATATATTGGATTTTTGCCTTGAATAACGGAGTTTTAATTCTGCTTTCGCCGAAATCGGGTATTCTCTCTCCTTTTACTCTACTCAGCATGTCCCTTTCCATATGTTGCAT
>NW_020648139.1:0-665 GCF_003573695.1 Papaver somniferum
TTAACTCAGGTTGCAAGATTACCATATACAGACCCGATGTTCTGGTCCGCGCGAGGTTCTAGGTGTCAAATATATCAGATTGGATAAAACTGCAACCTATCAGTTAACTCAGGTTGCAAGATTACCTTATACAGACCCGATGTTCTGGTCAGCGCGAGGTTCTAGGTGTCAAATATATTAGATTGGATGAAACTGCAAGCTATCACTTAACTCAGGTTGCAAGATTACAATATACAGACTCGATGTTCTCGTCCGAGCGAGGTTCGAGGTGTCAAATATATCAGATTGGATGAAACTGCAACCTATCACTTAACTCAGGTTACAAGATTAACATATACAGACCCGATGTTCTCGACGGGGAGACGTTCGAGGTGTCAAATATATCAGATTGGATGAAACTGTAACCTATCAATTAACTCAAGTTGCAAGATTACCATATACAGACCCGATGTTCTGGTCCGCGCAAGATTCGAGGTGTGAAATATATAAGATTGGATGAAACTTCAACCTATCACTTAACTCAGGTTGCAAGATTACCATATTTAGACCCGATGTTCTCGTCCGAGCGAGGTTCGAGGTGTCAAATATATCAGATTGGATGAATCTTCAACCTATCACTTAACTCAAGTTGCAAGATTACCATATACAGACCCGATGTTGTCGCC
>NW_020648140.1:0-496 GCF_003573695.1 Papaver somniferum
GAGCAAACAGAGCCACAATACCACTTGCGTCATGATAAATGAACAACTCTCCAGAAGCTTGAATAGCTCTTGTCACCTGCGCCTGGTCGAGCATAGTCCTCACATGAGGAAAACCCAACATATGCCTCGCCCATCCGGCAAATTTCTCTAAAGGTCGTCGAGAAAGCTTAAACTCTATGATTGATGAGGTGAAGATCCCTCGTTCAAGACAAAATCGAATCATTGTCTTAGGAGTCACCAATTTCTTCTGAGTAACAGTTCTGGGATTTATCAAAAGACGATACACTGGGGATTTCAAATGTTGCTCAGCTCCTGGAATATCTTTTTCAAAGAATGCATCATCTATGTTCGGGACATTCTTAATCCCATGGATTTCGTCTTCGTCTCCCCCAACGGAAGTTTCATCCATGCATGTCTCATCTCTGGAGATACCATCATCAACGCACATATCTTCCCTCGAGGCGTCGTCAGCTTGGGAATTGGTCATCTTTGCTGA
>NW_020648141.1:0-408 GCF_003573695.1 Papaver somniferum
ACAGAGCTTCCGAGGACTTGTGTCGAACACTCGATGAGCATTTTCTTTGGCTTTTCCCTTTGCAAACCAGCTCCGAGATACAAACCATGTGGAGCCCATTCACTGATTCCCCTTTCCACCAAATCTTTAATCACCTATAAACAACAAATAAGACCATGATTTCCAATGCATAAAAAGAAAATACAACAGTAATTGGGGAAAAAGCAAACCTTTGGAATCCAGTGTGTGTGATCCAATGAAGATTTTTCAGGACTCAATCTCCTCGGCTTCTTTTGGGGACCGCCACTGTCGCCACCAGAACTGTGAGGCTTTTTCACAGAAAAATGTCTTCTGATCTTTACACCAGAACTCTTAGAACTCTCACCTTCTTTGGAAGGGGTGGAGGATCTTGTTGGTGTATGATCATCT
>NW_020648142.1:0-595 GCF_003573695.1 Papaver somniferum
TGAGTTAGATATGCTTGAATCGAGAAGGACCAAAGTAGAAAAATATGTGGAAACCTACAAACAGAGGATTTCCAAGGCATACAACAAAATGGTAAGACCTCGAACATTTCAAGTAGGAGATTTGGTTTTGAAAACAACAAAACATATCCAGCAAGACTTGTCCGCTCCCAAGTTCTCTCCTAAATGGGAAGGGCCTTATGTGGTCATCAAAGCAGTATCCATCGGATACCACAAAATCCTAGCTATCAATGGAGGAGTTGAAGAAAACATCATCAATGGAAAGTGGCTCAAGGCCTATTATTCTTGAGAAAACCTCAAAGTATTAAATTTTTACATGTAATTTCCGTTTTTCTCCAAAAGAATATGCAGCATGCTTATTCATTCAAAATTCTAAAGTGTTTCATACAAGAATCCTTCAACAATCTACTTTATTCAAAACCAAAATCTCAAACCTACACAAAAGGGATTTCTCTGAAACGCTCACTGATAGGTGTCTAAAACACCTAATTTTATATCTAGTATTTATGCTTTCTTTGCTACTTTTCTTGTAAATTATGTATCTTATGTTTGTTTTTGAGTATTTAGGTACTTTGGA
>NW_020648143.1:0-584 GCF_003573695.1 Papaver somniferum
TAATGGAGGAGATTCAATGTCGCAATCACGTATAAATATGTTCACAAGGTATCATGGAAGGGTATCGAGTGATTGGGGAGGCTACAGAGTCGAGAGAATTGTTGCAGAGAAATCTGCAGCAGCAGAAAAACAGTGAAGAACGAAGAACAGACTTGCAAAGACAGTCGTTTTCCAACAGTGACAACGACACTCAGTCGTGGGTCGTATATCGACAGTGCTTGCGACACATAGTGACAGTCGTAGAAGCTACATCGTTAGTAACAGTTTATTGTTGTATCTGTAACAATTATAATTGTTACAAAAGCCCTGTTTTATAACTTTTCTCCTTGTAAACACCTTTTTGAGCAATGAAATATTATTTTGAGAATGTTTTCACCATGTGGAGCTAAACCCCAACACTGGGTCGACGTAGGAAGCCGGACTTCATACTTGGGCGAATTTGTTTTATTTTCTATTTTACTTTTGCACTTAATTAAAATAGAATTATGATTTGAAAAAATTAGTTATTATTTTATTAGATGGGTCATGCTTGCTTAGATGTTTGATGTACCATGCTTACGATTTATAATTAATGTTTGGAGAAT
>NW_020648144.1:0-759 GCF_003573695.1 Papaver somniferum
ATGACAGAGTGTATAAAACAATATACCCACTGCTCTACTTGCAGTCAACTACTACGACAGTTTGCATCAGCTGGGAGATATAAGATGTACCCAGTAGAGAGAGCATGCAGGATTGATGGTGTAATAATCCAGGCCTTTAGATGATGAAGATTAAATTTCATGGCTATTACATAAAATAAACGAGATGATTTTCCCCTATGTCTATGTGATCGATGTGCCAAGTAGTTTGACAATAGGACTATAGGAGCAAGAGCTCATTGGTACATTTTAGTAATAACTAACTAGAAGAGGGCACGTGCATAGCACATGAATCATTTTTTTCCTCAATAATCAATGGAAGGACCAAAAAGTTTGCCAAAAACAAAAAATTAACTATTGTTGCTACCTACCTAATAAGTTCTCAAGATGAATTACAATCATGTATCCGAAGTATATTTTCGACAGTCAGATAGCCACTGCCTCCCTATATAGGCTTGTAGACTAATCAAGCTAGTTTATTTACTAAAATATCCTCCTTAGGGTTTCCATATTTTGGACACCAAGTCTTTCGATGAATATAAATATAGGCTTAAACATTGTACTCTACGCACATGAATAGAGTTTCTCCCTTTTCTCCCTCTACTTAGTGCCTCGATCTTCTTCTATATTCATATTATTTATATTTTCGTTAATATTGGGAGATATCAGCTTTGATCACGGTATATCGGTTCGATGCTATCAAGTAAGTATCACATTCAACCAATTTAATCCTTGGTATAC
>NW_020648145.1:0-2152 GCF_003573695.1 Papaver somniferum
AGATCTAAAACAGAGTTCGTTCTTTAACATGAACGCACAACAACAATTAAGAGTTCATCTTTTCGAATAAACACCTAATAAAAAGATCTAAAAATAGAGTTCACTCTCTAAATCTTCATTATCTTCATCATCTTCATCATCTTCAACAATAACAATAGTAGCAGAGAAGAAGAATACAAAAAAACTTCACCGTTCTTCATTATCTTCATCGTCAAAAACTTAAACAGTATGGAAGAAGAATGATTATTTTCATCATAGTCTCATCATCATTGTCTTCGTCATCGTCGTCGTTTCATATTCATCATTTTCATCATCGTCGTCTTTATCATCTTCATAAGAAAAGAAAAAACAAGGAAAAAAAAACATAGAAAGTAGATCTAGAAAAAAGACGAGAGAAAACAAATTTAAAAATAATTCCCTTCTATCTTAATAATTAAATATATATATGGTCCTAAAAAGGCACCTGCCACTACCAAAAGACGATTACATCACCCATGACGTCATTACGCATGAGTATTGTCCACCCTTGGGCCAAAAAATAAATTTTAGGACCAAATAACAATATATATTTTAAAAAATTACCATATTTTAAAAAAGGACCAAATAACCATTTGACTAGGTCCACAAGACCAAGTTAACTATATTATACTATTTCTTCAGACCAAATGGTAGTTTCTATTTTTAGATTTTGTCCCACAATAGATGACATATATCATCAAACAATGAAATATTTCTAAAATCACTTTTTAATGGATTATTATTAGTATAATAAGATGTATAATTTTATGACCATGTTTATATTTGTTGTGTAGGTGCTCTCAAATGGTCTAAAATTTACGAATATCTGTTGTTTAGTTTGAGAGCTTAATTATTTCTAAATTTTACTAGTAATTATCCATAAAGGTACAATTATAAAAATACATAAAAAATCTTATTCTTCTCCTTACCTTAAGAATTGTGCAAACTATAACTAGGTCATCTGATTTGGGACGGAGAGAGTAGAATAAAGAGAAAGAAAAATATTTCTGCCAATATTTAAATATTATGTCATTATTGATGACGTCATCTTGCGTGGGTATTGTGCACCAGGGACAAAACAATAATATTTAGGACTAAAAAATAATATATATTTAGAAAAAGGACAAAAAAGACAGTTGACTATATCAGCGGGACCAAACTAACTCAATTATATTTTTTCCTAGGACTATATGGAAGTTTGAGCAATAAAAAAATAACTAATTATTTTCAGTGGTTAACTATTGTTAATTAGGGTGATTAATTGATGTTGTATATAAAAATAAATTAATGTTAATTCCTCATGAAAACATGATCTTTCTTTGTTTCTTTTTAAAGACATCAACATAGAATCAATGGATGATCATGCACTGGTAGACCAATTTCGAGTTGATATTCGTTCATCATTCACGAAAAACACCAAGGATAGGTTTATATATATGACTTAGAACAAAGACAGATTGTTCTTGATGTTCTTGATCCATGAAGAATATCAACATAGAATCGACAATAGGTGGATATAGTTTCCCCGATGTACCGATTGTAAAAAACTAAAATTCAATAGCTTTCTGTAGATTTATTTTTCCAGAATCGGTTTACATAAGTGCCTTTATAAACCGACTGTAAATTTGGGCATTTTTTTTTGATTGTTTGCACTTAACTTCTTCGTTCGATGTCGGAACGAACTCGTTATTTTTGTGTTTAACTTGTATTTTCATGCTCCATAACAGATATAATTTTTTTTTTCTTTATGTGAAAATCCAAACATAATATGGTTAATAAATCGGTTAATATAGCCATTAACGTATAACAATTGGTGTTGATTATTATTAAACATGAAGAACATCAACATAAAATTGGTTGATGTTTGTGTACCCTTTGTCCCAATTTGGACAAGGTCCCCGAGGTTTTTCTTCTATTGCGGTTTCCTCGTTAATAAAATTTCTCCATGTATTTCTTTAATTTTTACTTCCGCATCATATTTGTGTTGATATAATAATTAAATTAACAGTAAGTGATTCGATATTCAACCTAGACAGTTTTTCTAACTGTATTTGGTTCGTGTATTGTTCCGGTACATACTAGGTTGTTCTTGGATATTGATTTTTTAGATTGTCCAAGAGTTCTTGTATACTGA
>NW_020648146.1:0-1025 GCF_003573695.1 Papaver somniferum
ACTTAAGCATAGCAATGCTTGGACTAAATCTGGACTTAGTGAAGTTCTATGAGTTGTTAGGACCCTTCCACCATCGCTGAACATGGACTCTGACGCCACACTAGTCACTGGCACAGCCAATACATCTCTTGCTATCTTTGCCAGAGTTGGATACTTACAACCATTCATCTTCCACCAAACCAATATATCAAAGTTCATTTCATCTTGAGCTGTTAGAGTTGGAAGAATTGGTTCTGCTAAGTATGTCTCTAACTCAGATTTCTGAACATCATCTTCATCATTTTCCAACACAAAACTAGCATAATCTGTGCTTGATGCACCTGAGCTTCTTACATTCATGCGAGCGACAGAGTTTCTAAAGAAAGCAGGAGCTGCAGTGTTGTTTTGAGATTCATATGCATTGTAAACCTTGAACAAGTCTGTTTTGAATTTCTCATAAAGTTCTGCAGCTTTAGCATCTCCAAACATTCTTTGAATTTCTCATAAAGTTCTGCAGCTTGATCCCACTGCTCTTTAGATGGTAGAATATCGAAATCAGAATCAAACTCACTAAGTCTTTCAAAACCTTCTTGCAGTTTAATTGCATTCTTAAGCATCATGAAAGTGGAGTTCCACCTTGTGTCCACATCTAAACTAACTTCTCCAGACAATCTACATTGTGCCAATGCTATATCAAACTTTTCTTTCCTAGCTTGTGAAGACTTTACATATTTAACACAGTCTCTAATAGCCTCTATAAACTCAGCAGCTACTTTCATGCCATACAATACAATCAAATGCAGTATGTGGTTGCTACACCTCATGTGAAACATTTTTCCTCCAAGCAACAAACAATTTTTACCATCTATCCAAGTGATAAGATTTCTCATCATAACACCATTAGCTGGAGCATTATCAGCAGTCAAAGCGAAAAATTTCCTATCTATGTTCCATTCCAAAGTGCAAGTTTTGATAAAATCTGAGAGAGCATCTCCTGTATGTGGTGACGGCACTACAATGTAAGCTAAGGTTTTGGCTTTCAAATT
>NW_020648147.1:0-269 GCF_003573695.1 Papaver somniferum
ACAGATCGAACCCTTGCCATATTCCATAGGTTTTGAGTGTACGCAGCCATCCATAACAACTTGGTTCGTGTTTTGGATGCAGCGTTAATCGGGAGTTAAATATATAACAAACCTACAGATTATAAGTTGCCCCAAAATTAGTTTTTTTCTAAAATCCTTCATGTATTGAATTTTGAAACCTACTATAATCGTAAGGGAATACAACTTAACAACCTACCAATTATAAGGAGCCACAGATCGAACCCTTGCCATATTCCATATGTTTTGAG
>NW_020648148.1:0-745 GCF_003573695.1 Papaver somniferum
TCTGTCGCCTCAGCAATGGGGTTTAGCTCCTCATATCAAAAACAGGTTCAAAATAATAAATCATGGCTCAAAAGGTGGTTTTATTGAAGAGAATATATAAAACAACAGATCTGCAACGGTGTATAGATGTTACAGAAGTCACCGTTACAGTTGGTGTTGCAATACTGAAGATATACGTTACTAATCAACTGTTACAGGATCAGAAATTTAAGACCCTAAAATACGACTGTCCTGCACAGCTTAATGTTCTTCAGTTGTTAAACAACGACACTAGTCTGCGACTGTTTCTCGTGCGTCAATGTTCTTCGCGTTCTTCCTCTTCAGCAGCAGCAGGAACAGAAACAGAGTTTGATAAAACTCTGCTTTCTTCTTCTTTGTCTCTCCTCAGGTCCCCAAACTCTCTACACCCCTTCTATATGACCCAAACAATCTATTTATATCAAAAATACCGATTAAATCTCTCCCAAATCTTCCAAAATCTCTTTCCTTCTCTTCACGACCAAGTTGTGGCAATTTCTTGTTTTAGAACTTCTACGCGTTTCTGAGCTTTCCTTTTTATTCTAAACTCTTCCTTAGATAGATACAAATCTTTGGGAAGGTTTACAACACTTTAATCTCTCTAAAATTCCGTAAAACAGGTCACACACGTGACTTTTCATATTTTCTGTTGTGATAAAAATCCGTCGATTGAGCCCAGTCTAATCGATTTCAACACCCATATCAGATTCCTAAACCCATAAGGAGT
>NW_020648149.1:0-347 GCF_003573695.1 Papaver somniferum
AAAAAAAAATAAAGTGTTTTTTATCCAAAGCACTTCCCAAATTCCACAAATTTCAAAAGCTGGGGTGGAGGAGCTTTTAAAAGCTACAAAAGCATAAGCTTTGGTCCCCCCTAACATTAATGCTTGATTTATCTTTTTTATCCCTATTTTAGTTTATAAATCAGAAAAGTTACCCTTAAATTTATATACAATCTATTTTTTATTTTTTATATTTTATTCTTTAAATATTATTCTTTTTTTATTTTCAAACTATTTTATATATCATTTCATTTAATTTGTCAACAATAATTTTTTTTAAATAATTAGTTAATTTTATTTTATTTTTTGTCTGAAATTTATATATATAT
>NW_020648150.1:0-750 GCF_003573695.1 Papaver somniferum
TCTTTGTTAAAATTCAAAGAAATCTTGTAGGTGTTTGCTGATCATTTTGCTCATTGCTGATTTTCCTCATATTGCTGAATCCGCCGACAGATGTTTTCTTGTGGTTATGTTGCTATTCAGATGTTTTTCTTTTTTGGGAACAAGTGGGCTTTTTTTGAAACTGTTATGCAGATGGTAACTGCTAACAGTTTTAAGGTTTAATGGTTTTAAGGTTTTTGAAGGGGGTTACAATTTTAGTTTGTTTGTAATTAAGGTGTGTGTTTGCAGGGGGGGTAACAGTCTAGTTTTTCCTGATATGAGTAGTTAATCTATTAGATGTTTGAGGGAATTACAGACTAGGTTTTTGGGTCATGTTTTGATGCGGATCTTGTGAATGGGTTTGATTGTAATGGAACTACTAAGGAATTAGGGTCTTTTTGTAAATATGGTGGGTTTGACTAGTATTTGTAAATCTTGTTAATGAAATTGCAATTTCGGTTTCTTTTTGTGTTGATTTGAATATAGTGGGTTACATATGGTATGCTGGAGATGTCTTTGTGATTTCTATTGAAAGAAACAATGGTATGTTAAACTGTGGTATGTGGACTCAAAATTGAGTCATGTGAAACCTACATGCTTCCACTGACCCATAAAACCACTTGCTGCTGGTGGAGGCATATACACATATAATTCTAACCTACAATGTATTCAGACCACTAAATTGTGTTGACTCAACGAGTTAATTAAAAATGATAGATTAACAAAGAAATA
>NW_020648151.1:0-2612 GCF_003573695.1 Papaver somniferum
TATGAATTAATGATCATTAAATCAATCTGTTACAGATTCAAAAGCTTCAATTGAAACAAAAGAATCGATCAAATAATCCTCCAACGAAAGAAAAAATCAAACCTCAAAAGTTAAAATATGATGAAACAACAACAATATTGAAGAAGAGGAACGAAAGATATGAGAATAAAATGAAAATCCGCAAGAATAAAATTATGAAAAATGATTAGAAATTCCCTCTTTTCTCACCTAAAAATCTTAGATCTAAATTTTTTTTTCTAAAAAACATATTTTCGAAACCACCACCACACCACCACTTGTTAAGCATCCACTGTAACTGGAAATCACCATCACCATCTTCAGCAGATCTAAAAGAGGAAGAAAGACGAGGTTTGCACGATAGATGAAAAGTAGAAAAAACATATCTGGGAAGAATATTAGATTGGGTTTGATAGGAGGGTTATTTTAGTCGTCATCAAAATTAGATTTGGACTGTACTGTTAGGATTTGGACTGACTCGTTCAGGATTTGGTAAATTTGGACCTCCTAGTACTAGGCCTGAAAGGACAAGACTAGAATGTCTAAAGCCCAAAAACTTTGGGACTAAATGTCAATTTCTACATACGATACAACATATACGGGCGGCAAATACTCGGCAATTACGATACAGTAGTATAGTTTTCCTTCTTTTTTTCTGAATGGTGATACGTGTGTAGTATAGGCTAGCATACCCAAGTCAACAAACCATAAAGTAATGGGTAAAAAAGGAAAAAAAAATTTCTCTAATCTCTCCGTCTCCTTATTCTTCTCTATCTCCTCCTCTTTCATCATTTCTCTGCTTCTGCAAGTGTAGGTCTTTGTTTTCTTGTAAAAACATAAATCTTTAAGAATCTAACAAGACATTGTAAATCGCAACATGGGTCTTCTTCTAAAACCATATTTCCTTCACCCTTTACAAAATCTTAACCATAAAACCTCAATCTCAATATAAAATATTAATCGATATTGTTTGGTGGTTGAGGTTTTGATTATCAAATCTCTACTAGTAGAATTTGGGACTTTTACCCACAGAGAACTAGGTGTTAATGATTTGGAGTCTAGGGAATGTAGGACAAATTGTAGTTAATGCAGAGTCGTGGTACTGAAAGCGACGTCGTGCAATTTTGAAAGCGACGTAGCATGATACCCGTCTAAAAGGAGACACTTAGAGTCAAAACAGGGCAGACTGGCGAGGCCAGCATGATAGAATCATACTTTTGAAACTTATTTTTGGTGTCAGTCACCTTTTTCCTTTAAGACCGTATGTACTAGAGAAACTTTTCAAAAACAGGTCAAAGTAAGGTGTTGTCTGTTTCTGTTGACGTAGGTAGGAACGACTCTCAGACTTACAGCATACTGTGTCCAATGGTTAGCACGTCAGGGATGGGGAGAACTATGAGGAACCTCACCATCACCGACAGTAGCATGCAAGGAGGAGTAACGGGGCCGAGGTAGGGAAGTGATGGGCATCCACCACTTGAGGAATCACGAACAGCTGTAAGGGGTATGCCGACCATGGATGAGGAAATCGATCTGGGACGAGACGATGACCCCTCGCCCATGAGCGAATCGTCTCAACTCAGAGGAGGAATGATCAAATAGATGGACTTACCGTTTCAGACACGGAAGATGATGAGGAAGCATTAATCATGCATGCTCAGAGACGAAACATCAGACAACAACCTAAGTATCAAGAAGCCCTCGGGCGAGAGCAAGAACGACTAAGGAGAGTACAACTAGGACGAGAAACAACTATCAGAATCGATCTGGCGACATCGACTCAGATACCCCTCACAGTACCACCTCCACCACCTGTGATGACGGCACCACCCACTGCCCATTTCGGTCATCCAAATGGTCACTCTATCCATGAGAGTACAGATCCAACACTACTCGCAATTCTAGAAAGCCAAAGAAGGCAAGAGGCGACTTTAAGGGATCTTCAACAGAGGAACCTAGCTCTAGAGTTCGAAAACTATCAGCTACGGAACTTAATCGATGTCGATAGGATCTTCTAGCCGGACATCAGGACACCAAGGCCGAATCGGGCAGGTACCACCTGCAGTAGGACCAAGCAATTCCGGTCGATCAGGACCACCCCAAACACCACCTATCGAAAGATACGGTCCACCCGAGGATTCATCGACAGACGACGAAAGGCACGAGAGGAATAATCAACAGAGAAACACAAGGTCCGACAATGCGACTGAATCCAAGCTAAGAGAGTTAGAGGAAAATATAAGGAAGTTGTCAGGAACCGGTGAATAAGATAAGCTCGCCGAGGTCATAAGCGAGGCCGAGATGACCCCTTTCACCCAAGAGCTAGAACTAATGGCCTTCCCACCTAAGTGCACGCTCCCCACCATCCCATCAAGGTTCGACGGCACGGGAGACACAGTTGAGCATTTGAAGATGTACACAATGTCCCTAATACAATGGAAAAACCATGAGCTGGTAATGTGCAAGTTCTTCCCTGCAAGCTTGGAAGGCGAGGCAAGGAAATGGTTCTACAACCTCGCACCAGGAACAGTCGACAGTTATGAGACTCTAGTCGAAGCCTTCCTTGAAACATACATGCACAACAGCAGACCTCG
>NW_020648152.1:0-914 GCF_003573695.1 Papaver somniferum
CTTTACCTTTATCACCAATCTTCGCAGCATCAACAGATTCTTCTACTTCAGCAATAACCTTCACACACAGATAGAAATAAGAAATGGAAGCATGGAAGTAACAATACTATTTAAAGTCATAAGAGAAAGTTTCTTACCTCATCTGTGTATGAGCGAAGAACTAATAGAGTACTAGATTTCCCAGTCCTGTTATAACTATCCTTTAGTTTTTGGATCTGCGAAATGTAGCAAGAGTTAGCGAACAGAATAGTAAAAATCAATAAAGAAATATAAAATGAGTTAAAGGAGATAAACATACCTCTTTCTCTTTCTCGGGTCAGGAGAAGACCCAAGGTTGATATGCAACGAGATTAGCAGGAAGAATGTTTGATCCAGCAATGTAGGGACCCTTTAGCATTAAAGAAAAGACACACCATTTGTCATCTTTGGACTGGCGAGGAGTTGTATTTTTACCAGAATGCCAGTCAATATCTTGCATAAGAATTTTGTCTTCATCAATGTTATCTTTTCTTCTTAATCGAATGCCCCAGCGAGTATTCTCCTTCTTCATGGAGATAAGTTCGTAGTTTTCAAAGAAATTGCCAATGTATATTTCTCAGCAACTATCTCTAGGTATGCGAATTTTGGATCTCTAAGTTCTGTGGAGTAAAGAGATCATCTACCAGCACCACGATTAGCGAACTCTAGCATCAGACGGATGCAGTCTCCACTTAGTTGGAAAATGGCTCGCGAAAATCTCGGATGAGCGAGAATCTCATAAAATAAAGGAATGTCTGGGTTATAAAGAGGAATAGGGAGACCTGCGAGAAGTTGACCTAGCGAAATTATGATTGATTGATCATCACAATTTTGATTGGAGAAAAGCTTGACAGAAAGAATTGATTTGGCATTCACACCAGGAATGGGGGAGAGTG
>NW_020648153.1:0-621 GCF_003573695.1 Papaver somniferum
AAATTCTGTTGATAATATAACTTTATCAAACAGATTTGATTCTGGCACTGAGGAAAAAGAGGCGGAAGAGGTTGTTTCTGATATTCCTCCTGATACTTCACAACCAAGTACTAATCCTGTAAATGTTGAATCTAAGAAGCTTGAATGGAGTGCTCCAATGGATCAAGAAGAGCGGGAAAAGAAGGCAGCATCAGACAAATTGAAGCAAGAAACTTTGGAAAATAAAGCGGCTGGCACTACAAAAGCTAAACCAAAAAAGAAACTGGGCACTAAACCTGCAGAGAGTACTAGCCATGTTAAAACAAGAAATAAGATGAAATTAAGGGGTTCAGCAAGCCCTCCACGTGATAGGGGTAATCAATGAGGATCTTCTATTGGAATGCTCAATGCTTGGCCAAAAATGGTGCAAAGGCCAAGTTAAAGGAGCTTTATCACTTGCACAAACCTGATGTCATTTGTATTGCAGAACCGAAAGTTTTTTGCACTACACATTTTGTTAGGTCTTTGAGATTGGATGATTTTTATGAAGATATTATCACAAATGAGGATGCTGGTGAAAAAGGTAACATATGGGTTCTGTGGAAGAATTCTTTGGAAAGACCAGGTATTTTATCTTCTTCT
>NW_020648154.1:0-545 GCF_003573695.1 Papaver somniferum
CAAGACGGGCTACATCGGCACGAGACGCGGAAAGAGCATTGCTGAGAGCGTAGACTTCAGCACGAGCATCATCTCGTTCCCTGGCAAGACCAAGCATATTATCTTGGACCCCTGAAAGAGGAATGGACCGCGCCGTCTGTAATTCTTCTTCCAATAGCTGAATCCTAGATTCCAACAAGGAAGTACGCTCGCGGGCTTCCCGCAGATTATCACTGGTCCACAGCAGTGTGCCATTAAATAAAGCACGATCATGGTTGTACAGATTTTGCATGTCGACCATCTGAACATGCCGCGCGCGCCATACTTCAGCCCGAGCATCCCATTTCCTAGCCTCACTCTTAATCTTCTCAACCAAATCTCTAATACGAGATTTTTGCCTAGCTCTCTCGTTTCGAAGCCATACCAGCTCGGGGATGCCACCCACTGGACATAGGGTGGGCAGACTCAGACAGAACAACTAAGAGATAAAAGAATGACGACATACGGCGAGGGAAAAGAACCAAACCTGTGAAAGTGGAAACTTGGCTACGAGTTTGCTCTAACTC
>NW_020648155.1:0-482 GCF_003573695.1 Papaver somniferum
TAAGAGAAGCCCAAAAGTTGGCTTTAATATTACAAGCCCACAATTAAAAAAAATTGGAAGCCCACAATTCGGGTTCTCTTAAATGGGTTACCTTTTAAGCACAGCCCAGCTGCTCTGATATTGTTGCAAAAACCCAGTTGGGTTTTGGTTCTTTTCCTTGGTGGCGTCCCAGCAGAGGAAAAACAGGTTCAGAACAGCAGGTCCAACAGCAAATGAAGTGAAGCAGATGCAGATGCAAATGCTATGCAGTGAAATGCAAAAATAGCTAATAAAACTACAAGAAAAAACACAGCACCAATCCCCGGCAGCGGCGCCAAAAAAAACTTGGTAGGCCCGGAGGAGTGTATAAAAATGAGCGTAATGAAACGCGGGCCTACAGTAATACCGCAAGTGCACGGTCGTCAGTTGTAGCTCGTGCAAGTACGGGTCGATCCACAGAGACTGGGTGTGTTTGGAGTTTTCTAGCTATTTTGGGCTCTAAA
>NW_020648156.1:0-500 GCF_003573695.1 Papaver somniferum
TTTAATGAGGCCCAAGTGGGTTACTCATGGTTTTAGGCTTACTTGGTTAAGGAGGGAAGCCTAGTTAGGCTTTTGTTCCCTTTTAGTTGCACAGCCCAGTTGGGCTTTAGGATCGTCCTACACAGCTCCCGCACAAGCCCAGCAGCAGAAGGCAGGACCAGTGGTGAAGCCCAGTTGAGTTGGGTTCAGCTTAGTAACAAGAGACCAGAAGCCCAGTAGCAAAAGGAGGCAGGGCCCAGCAGCAGAAGATGGCGAAGCCCAACTCAGAGGAGTGCAAGCCCACCAGAGTTAAGTACAAGCCCACTTGAGTTAAGTACAAACCCAGCAGCTTCACTTCAGTTGGCAGCCCAGCTTCACTTCAGTTGGCAGCAGCAGCAGCCTTGGCAGCCCAGCAGCAGCAGCAACAACAGCACAGCAACAGCAGCAGCAGCTTTGGCAGCACCTTGGCAGCAACAGCAGAGCTTGGCAGCAGAGAAGGCACCAGCAACAGGTGAGCTGCA
>NW_020648157.1:0-2817 GCF_003573695.1 Papaver somniferum
TGATTACCCTTTAGCTGATATTACACTCTCAGCTGACCCTATCCCTTTACAGCCTGTTGACGGCAATGATAAGCAGGTACTCGCTGAAAATATTTTGGGAAAATTGGGAAACTGCCCCAATTTGGACTGCAATCTTGGAAAACTGCCCCAACGTTAAAAAAGTTGGAAAACTGCCCCACTGTTAGAAATCTCAGTTAACTCCGCGTGTGCGAGTTCTCACGTGCCAAAAAAGACAAAAAATACCCCGAACCGCTAAGATGTTGCCACGTATGCGAAAGATCTGACGGACTGAGATGAAGAAGTAAGCACGTGACTCGCACGTGATATTCAATGAAATTACCAAAACAATATTACCTTTTCCCATTTTGACTTCTGTGACCATTGTCTCAAATTGCGACACGTCGCCGGAGTAAATGCTTACAGCCGTTGATTGATAACACTACCAGATTCTTCCACGTGTCATGTAAAGAATGCAAGGCATTCCAAAGGGTTTCCGATGCACACTTTGTTGCACAGCACAAGAAATTTGCTGATCAGGAAAATGCTTTAGGGACAGAGGTTGAACGTGCATGGTGATCAATCCCTTGTGCTGTGCAACAAAGTGTGCATCGGAAACCCTTTGGAATGCCTTGCATTCTTTACATGACACGTGGAAGAATCTGGTAGTGTTATCAATCAACGGTTGTAAGCATTTACTCCGGCGACGTGTCGCAATTTGAGACAATGGTTACAGAAGTCAAAATGGGAAAAGGTAATATTGTTTTGGTAATTTCATTGAATATCACGTGCGAGTCACGTGCTTACTTCTTCATCTCAGTCCGTCAGATCTTTCGCATACGTGGCAACATCTTAGCGGTTCGGCGTATTTTTGTCTTTTTTGGCACGTGAGAACTCGCACACGTGGAGTTAACTGAGATTTCTAACAGTGGGGCAGTTTTCCAACTTTTTTTAACGTTGGGGCAGTTTTCCAAAATTACGGTCCAAATTGGGGCAGTTTCCCAATTTTCCCAAATATTTTAGTTTCTACGTTTTGGTTGAAATAAATAGTTATTCATATCTACCTCCTACACTTTTAAAAGGCCATAATTGATTTTCGTACTTTTTTTTGTTGGAATGAATACTTCGACCAGATGCAAAATTAATATAGAAGAACCACACTTGGAGATTGAAAGTTTCAGAAGAGGGACTTACCTAAGGTTTGGGGTTCTTGGCGTTCCTTTTGAGATGGTTACCAATTACAATCCCTGTCAGCCTATTCTCATTGGAAGTATCAGTCATGCAGAAGATAATGTGGGACATATGCAGGTTAAATTTTTATTCTTAGTTTTACTTCACTCCAAAATATGTTGTCCTGTTCAGCACACCGTCTGCTATTTATCCAGAGTCGACATTTATACATGTTAATAGTGCAAAGTGCAAACAGCTTATTTGGGTTCTCTTATCCAGGTTAAAAGCCAATGGATTTCCCTTGGTTGTTTATAACTGGTTATTGTAAACCCAATGGATTTCCCTTACCCTTCCTGTATCTTCATCTATTCTTTGTTGCTCTTCCAGGTGAGGCTTATCCAGCACAGTTGGCATATGAATATGTTGAAGACAAAAGATCCTATCATTGTTTCAGTTGGTTGGAGAAGGTACCAGACAACACCTATCTATTACCAAGTCTCTTATAGACGGCACAAAATGCTCGAATTCACCCCTGTTGGTGAACCCTGCCTTGCAACCTTTTGGGCCCTCTCGCGCCTCCCGGTGCTAGAGTTGTTGCTGTACGTAGTTTGGCTGACAATAAGGTCTGATGTGTTCTTTTTAAGTTAAAAACTTTAAAATTAATTATCTAAAATCAAATGCTTGTTGTTTATGCTTGATTCCCTATCATCTGGTCAAATATTAGGAAAAACGTGAATTTTGTACCTCCCTTAACTCTAATGTTCAGCAATGTGAAAGATAGGACCTTCCATTTTTGTACTTATTAGCATTAATGTATGAAATTAAAGAGCAGTTACATTCATGTATCAAATGTTACTTGTCTGTCTTTCCCTTTATAAAGTGGTTATCCTACAAATAAATTGTTAATTTGCTTCTATCATGGATTTTTTTATTTGCTGAGTAGCTTGCATTTAAATCTTCAGGCACCATTTCGGATTCTAGCAACAGCTGATGTACTCAAATTTAACCACACTGTGAAGATAGTTGAGAGAATCAAGCGGATTGGAACTCCATGCTTGATTTTGAACGAGACTGCTCTTATCAAGGACATGTTTACATCAGATGCTGAAGTCAATCGGTTTAGAGATGTCGAAATTAATACTGCGCATGGAATTCGGGGAAGATTAATGAGGTTGGTATACACAGAAACATGTTCTCTCTCTTCTGTGTTTGCTATGTGTATTTAAATTATAGTGAAATAGTTATTCACTCATTTATCTTTGGTTTGATAAAAATTTGTGAATGAGCACCGAAGTCTCTGTGGTTTTTGTGGTTAGTTCTATTGGTTCTCAGTTGTGTTAAAGAATGTGCCAAGCATTATGGAAATACTCTATAGGATCCATTCAAGTTGTTGGGGTGTGAGGGTTTCTCTTCTTACTGCTATGAAACTCTTTAAGATTTTCAATATACAGTAATCAAACTAGCTCAAGTATTTGGGTAGCTAACCTAGTCATAACAACTGGGATAATTTATAACTCTCTGAACCATATTTTATAGATTTTTGAGATTAAGTTTCAAAATAACTTCTAAAAAACAGTATCCTAAAAGGGTGCCTGGATACTAGAATTAAAAGCATTTCTTGTATTCATACGCTCTATTATTTCATGGCAT
>NW_020648158.1:0-3336 GCF_003573695.1 Papaver somniferum
TTTGCATCAGACAGCCTCAAATAGAGAGGAATATCTGAACGGTCCAGTCGACCCCGAGCATCACTCTCCGTTTTAAATAAGTGTGGCCCCCTATATTCCCAGCCGTCCAAGTCAAACGAAATCCAGACGATAAGAACCGTGAGATAACCCTTCCCGGCCAATCCTATCCACTCTTTGACTCTTTGATCAAGGAGTCAGTTACCACGTCTTTTTGTAACTATGATTCAATATCATGACAACTCGTTATAGACAATGATAACTTGGTAGAGTCGTTATTTGAACCGTGACCATTTTCTTGATTAATATCAGTTTTAAGATTTTAAGAGTTTTTATTGTTAACCCTTCATATCAACAATGACGTCTTTTTGCGGTAATATTCTTTTTTTGATTTTAACCCCTGGTTAATGCTCTTATTTGTTCATTAATGAATCATTGAATCCCTGTAACTACTAAATCTGTTACTTAATACCCTTATTTGTTTTCTGGCGTTTAATTTAACACTGATTCCTTTTACTTTTATCTCAATCTCGGTTTTTGTTTTCTTCATGTTTGAAATTGTTTTTCCCATAATCGAGATTTGCATGTCTTCGATTTAATCTCAATTAAAGTTTTCCTGTTTCGTTTTTACCCTCCTGGTTTCTTGATTATGGTTTGCAGGTGTTAAAGTTGAGCCCGGTCTTCATTGTCTTGTTTTGGTACAAAGTAGTCATTGCAAAAAAGTTGCCCCATCCCCAGAGGTTGTGGTCTCCAAGGTTTCGTCTCTGTTTGAGTCAATGGCGAAGAAATTTATATTTAACTCTTTATTCTGCTGAAGCTCAGATTTCTGATTATTCTTCTTGTTGGAAGATAAGTGTCAATAGAACTATGACAATACCAACACGTCTCAGTTCAATTTCATGCATTAACCCTATAAAATGGAGCAGATTAAATCCAAAATATTCTTTAGAAATCAAAATTGTGGATCCTAATTTGGGAGACTGAAATACCTTGAAGAACAGTTGATGTCAACAAACCTCAACAACTCTGAGCCACATGATATATATTCGCCAAACTTTTGTTTATGCCAGTGTTAACCTTGATAAGGAATTTCAAAGTGGGCTACTAGCATTGTGGGCAAACTTCTCGCTTCTGAACATATGAAACCTGACAATTTAGAATTCCATCTCAACAATCTCTGGGTGAAGAAAGTGAAAAAAAATCCAGATAAGAAATTAGTTGTCTAAACAAAGATTTTGAACAAATAAAATTATTAGCCTGGAATTGTCAAGGCATTGGCCAGAAGAATACTAGCGATTATTTGAGACATTGCATTAGTAGTAATGACCCTGACATAATATTCATATCAGAAACCAAAACTAACTACACTAAAAAAAATTCTTTTATTAGATACTTTGGTTTTCCTAATTATTGATCGCAGTCCTCAACTGGTCTCTCTGGAGGCATTGCTCTTCTCTGGAAAGATGGAATAAGAGTGAAAATAATTAATGAACAAAGAAATCAAATATAAGTTATGGTCACAGATGGTCCTCAAAACGTGTAGTGGTTATTAACACGTCTTTATGGTAATCAAAGATATAAGGAAAAGAAATCCCTATGGGAATCAATTACTTCTAGAAGACATAACATGCAAATTCCATAGATGATCATAGGGGATCTAAATGTCACCATCAACTCTCAAGAGAAGATTTCAAATGCATCTTCAACTCAATCAAGCATCAATAAACGAATCAAAGAGTGGTTTCTTCAAACTGATTCATTAGATGTCAAATTCTTTGGATATCTGTATACTTGGAACAATCACAGACAAAATGATCAACTGGTACAAGCCAAACTGGATAGAGCACTTGACAACTCAAAATGGCATGAAATATTTTACTTAGCAACATTATACAGTTTGAAAGCTTTCAGATCGGATCATTCACCAATATTGCTTCACACAACTCCAGCAGAGAGAGACTCTATAAGAAGCCACTCATAGTTTATGAAAATTGGATCCAGCAAGAATCCTGCAAAGCACTAATTGCCAAAGCTTAGAATTAGCCAAAAAAAGGTTCTGGAGCCTTCCAAATGGTCTCAAAACAAAATCTCACCAAAAAATAAATTAATAAATGGAACTATGAAGTCTTCGACAATGTATCTCAACACATTAAGGAAATAGAGAACAAAATCCAAGATTCCCAAACTAACCAGAGTTTAAATAATGGCAATATCATGGAAAATCTGTTAGAGCACTACTCGGTCAACCTCGCATGCGTTGTTATCGCAAGCATGTTTGTCAATGTTAGTGATCAAAACTATAAGTCTTGATTTCTAGTCTCTTATAGCTAAGTCTCGGAATGTGATAATAAGTGTAGTTGAGCTCAAGGACATCATGGCGATTCATCATACAAGTAGAAGAACTACTCAAGGAACCGGTGGAACTTCTCGACAAAAAGGTATGTGGAGACTTGAACTTATCTATCACTCAAAAGTCTATCTATTTTATCTCCTACTATTTGAGACAAAAAGTCTTATGCTGTATGTATAGACTAGATTATACACATTTGGTATTTCGAGCCGAGTATACCTCTTCTATCTATATCTCGAAATATATGTTGGTAAGCTTTTCGCTTTGACCAAGTTTATCTTTACCTAGTGACGAAAGTCATGTTATGTTTCAATCTCTTTGAAAATTGCTCTGACGAAAAATGGTCTGTGAATAACGGCTATATAACGTTCTCTGAGAATGTTTCAATGATTGAAATGAGAGTTTAGATTACATAACCAATGGATTCCTTGAACCGAAGTTTTCGAACTTTGTTGATCAAGAGAACCAGAAGTATGGAAAGTGCCAAGTCCGCGAACTGCCGAAGTTCACAAACCCGAGAATTTCTGCTGGAGTTGACAAACTACTTGCGTGAGCCAAGTCCGTAAACCCAGTCCGCGAACCGGCGAAGTTCTCATCCCGAGAATTTCTGCTGGAGTTTGTAAACTATGTCCGGTAACTTAAGCCCGCGAACCTAGTCTTCGAACTTGAGAAGGTTATATATCTAAAGATGATTTCTGAACTTAATCTTAAAAGACTAAGGAATGATTTTTCAAACCGCGGCTATAAAAGTTCATGAACCGATTCATGTGAATCGAATCATCTTTGCTTCAATTGTGTCTTGTGTAGTTACATAAGATTTCCTTGCAATTGAACAACTCTCTAACTAGTTCATTTGAGTCACTTGAACTAGTTATGGTGAAGAAGAACATGGTTGATATGAAATGCTCATATGGCTAACCTTTTGGTTGACTATTGTTGAACCAACAATGTACACGTTTGGGTGCGGTTAACAAACCTAGAAGCGTACA
>NW_020648159.1:0-439 GCF_003573695.1 Papaver somniferum
TTTTACCTCCTGCGGTGATAGAGATGCGCTCAGGAATATGCTTTGTGAAGTCTATATCAACCAAAACAGCTGCGAAGTGACCATATTCCAGATTTAGGGTTCTTTGATCCACCACAATTGGTGTTCCAAGGATTTTCCCAATAGAAAGTAATGATCTCTCAGTCCATATCTCAATAGGGAGACCAAGAAAACATACCCAAACAGCTGCATGGGACGTTCTTTGTTTATCAGGATTTAAACCTAGGTACCAATCAATCAACCTCAGAATTTGTTGATTGACAAACCACTTTTCAGCACGTATCTTCTCCTTGTCCAATTCTGGTGATAACATAATAACAAAGAATCCTTTTCTCATAGGTATAAACTTACACCTATTCTTAAGTTTCCATTGATTTTCAAGGATTTTTTGAACCTCAACAAACTTTAAACCTGTAGCATC
>NW_020648160.1:0-278 GCF_003573695.1 Papaver somniferum
AAAAAAAAATAAATCTAAAAAAATGCTACCTAAACACAAGTCCGCATCGGTGGCGCCAAAAATTTGATGGTTTTTCAAATAGTGATTGTAGTTGAAGTGGTAAAACGGATTCATATCAGACTTGTGAAGAAAACAGTTTTTAGATTTAAATTTAAACAGGCAAATAAAAAGAGTTGTTCAAAGTTATAGAGAAAAACACCAAGACTAGGATTCCGCCAATGACCATTTTAATAGTAAACTCTAAATAGTTCTTATGCAATTTTATCTTTAAAATCAAT
>NW_020648161.1:0-322 GCF_003573695.1 Papaver somniferum
ACAGCTTCGTAATCCAAGTTGCAAGCATTGCATGGCATGTGCCAATGGCGCGTGTGCCGAGTTTGGACCTAGGTTGCACGACTTGGTATGCCAAGTTGCAATCGTTGCATGACATGTGCCAATGGCGTGTGTGGCGGCTTTGGCCCTAGGTTGCACGGCTTGGTATGCCAAGTTACAGGTATTAAATGGCATGTTCCAATGGGGCGTGTGGCGTCTTTGTCCCTAGGTTGCACGGCTTGGTATGCCAAGTTGCAAGCGTTGCATGGCATGTGCCAACGACGCGTGAGGAGGCTTGGACCTAGGTTTCCACGGTTTGGCATGC
>NW_020648162.1:0-2125 GCF_003573695.1 Papaver somniferum
TTAGAGTTAAAAATGTGAAATGTCTAATAAAATTCTAAACTCCGTTTTATTCACTAACTGCGCCTTATCTTCTACATACTCCATGTTTGAGAAATGAGAGTTGTTGATTTTCATTCACGAGGTTTTAGGTTCCACTCTTAATACCATTGCCATCTTCTTTCATTGCTAATCTCAAATCATACACTGAGCTACTGTTATTTTCTCATATGACCACCTGTTTACACAAAATTAAATCCAAAGTATAAGCGTTGCTCCCTTCATTGTTTACCGGTAAATCATCCAAAATCTATCTCTCATGTAAACCCCAACAATCGTTTCCTTAAACCTTCAAACTAACCATTATTGTATTGGACAAACGAATCCATGTAAATGACCCTATTTATTTTTCAAATTAATCATTATTGTATTAATTAAATTTGTTTCCACTTTATGTAAATCCATAGTTATCATGGCAGTCAGATAAGTCATCCTTATTTCTCTGGAACGCTCGTAACGTGTTTGGAAAATGATCTAGAGTGATTTCCCTACCGTGGTACGTGTGAGTGAACTAGTTAAATTAAATAATTTGTTTAAACAATTATTCACAAAGACACGTATTTATTTACAAAAGTTGGCGGGGGGCCGAGCAACAAGTTGTGCTCCAACACAGCTTGTGAACGGTCCACCAGTCATCCGTTAAGTCAACTGCTTGGTTGGGACCCACACCAAACTCAAATTCCGACAAAGTTAGGTACCAAGGGAAAAGGTGTGCCATTTTATAGGCACCAAACTCGAAATACCCCTTATTATAAATATTTTCTACTTATATAACTCTCTTTGTCCCCCAAGGTTTTGTGTAATCTCTTTTTCGACTATTTTGCTCGTAACTTCTTCATACGAAGTGGGAATGACCTCATTCTTTATCTGTTACCTCTGTCTTTCAGTTTCCCATAGTATACATGAAAATTTTTAGGATTTGGACGCTTAGAAATTTGTGTTTCATCCTTATTTTCAATGTAAAAGATGACTTCCCTCTTTATTTTTGGAATCAACATACGTAGAAATGCAATTTGGATAATATGTAAAGCCTTTCAATGTATTATTTTTTACCACAATCATTTTTTAGAAAATTTTATAATAAAAATGAGTTTATCTAGTTTATAGTTTGGTGTTCAAAAGAGGATTTCAACTTCTAACGAAGTCACTGGACTTCCTTGAGTCAATGCATCCAAAATGCAAGCTTTTTTCGACTCTCAAGCCTCTAGACATGTAATTTGTGCAGGAAATATTTTTTCTGAAAATTTTCTATTACAGGGGAGTCTTTCTATTTCATGATTTATCATAGAGTTCCGACAACTAACGAAGCCTGCGGACTTCCTTGAGTCATTTGTGTTTATGGTATTTTATTCAAATTTTGCGATGATTATCTAGCTTAAAGAAGATCCCGTAATCGTTGAGAAGTTATTAACGGTTGAAAACCTTATCTCCTTCTTTCCATGTTTTATTATAGGTAATCTATGACCTTTTTAAGAGATTAGAAGTTCATTATTAGAAGGGATATTTCCAGTTTGGTGCCTATAAAATGGTACACTTTCGCGTTTGGTGCCTAACTTTGTCAATATCTGAGTTTGGTGCCCAGTCAACGAATTGGCGTTGATTGACCGTGTTGACCATCCAACTTAGAGTTAAAAATGTGAAATGTCTAATAAAATTCTAAACTCCGTTTTATTCACTAACTGCGCCTTATCTTCTACATACTCCATGTTTGAGAAATGAGAGTTGTTGATTTTCATTCACGAGGTTTTAGGTTCCACTCTTAATACCATTGCCATCTTCTTTCATTGCTAATCTCAAATCATACACTGAGCTACTGTTATTTTCTCATATGACCACCTGTTTACACAAAATTAAATCCAAAGTATAAGCGTTGCTCCCTTCATTGTTTACCGGTAAATCATCCAAAATCTATCTCTCATGTAAACCCCAACAATCGTTTCCTTAAACCTTCAAACTAACCATTATTGTATTGGACAAACGAATCCATGTAAATGACCCTATTTATTTTTCAAATTAATCATTATTGTATTAATTAAATTTGTTTCCACTTTATGTAAATCCATAGTTATCATGGCAGTCAGATAAGTCA
>NW_020648163.1:0-556 GCF_003573695.1 Papaver somniferum
ACAGGATAACAACTGGAACAAGCCAGACCTGGTCCGGTCAGGGTAGGGTGGACCAAACCAGGGTGGGGTGGACCGAACCGGTGGACCGGACCAGAATGGATCGAATTGGGGTGGACCGGAGATTTCCCTTTCTCCTTCGTTTACATATACAGAAACTCTCCGCGTTCACCTCCTTCGTTTACAAAAAATCTTCGTTTACAAAGTGGATCGAACCGAAGTGGACCGGAAATTTCCCTTTCTCCTTCGTTTACATTTACAGAAACTCTTCGCGTTCATTTCCTTCGTTTACTGAAACTCTTCGTGTTCAAACGGACGGGGATGGAATGACATGGACGGGATTTCTCCTGATATGTCCAGATTCTCTTCCTCCTCGGAATAAAAGGATTTTTCTTCCACGGATATGTCGCCGACGGACCAAATCAAGGTACCCAAATCCCTTACAAGTCAAAAATCTTCAAATACCTAATTACATATGACCTAAATTTTCATTTGCAAGCTTCCCATAATTAATCAAGAAAATTACCTTCCATTGATGAGAACCCAAAAAAAAAAAAAA
>NW_020648164.1:0-1040 GCF_003573695.1 Papaver somniferum
ATTAATTGGATAATTAAAACCCTAGAACAAACTAATATATTTATAGAGAACATATCTTGGAAAACAAGTAAATAACCCTAAACTAGTTACTAAAAGCACCCGTATTTTAGATTGGTGTTGGTATCCCAACAGAAAACCTAATTAAGTCCTTTCTCTGAAACTCTCTTTTCAGTTGAGCCAAATTAAATTACTTGAAGATCTTCACCACCAGAAACCCCTCCTAGATCTTACTCTTATTCATTCAATCTTCAAACTCTCAGTTTTTGATTCTCAAAGCAATCGCAGAAGAAAAACAGGGGAAAGAGAGAAAAGAAAAAGAAAAATGAAAAAGAAAAAGAAAGAAGAGGAGAAGAAGACAATCGAAGGCGGAAATCTTTTAGATTTTAGCTTTTAGGTTTAGTTGTTTTAACGGAGGTACTATCAGAGGTTTCTTACGGGTGTGTACAACACTTAACGGATGTTAATAAAGTACAGTTAAGTTTTTTGGTGTAAACCAAATGTAAGTTATTAATTAGGTGTAAATACTCACATAAGTTTTGTACACCTTCGTTTTCCCTAACGGCGTTATTAACGGCCAGTTAAATATACGGTATAAAAAGAGTATAATCCAGTTTTGAACGTCTCAACCAATAGAGTTCCGCTACTTGTCCTTTCTAGAATTGCAATGTGTGAAAGCTTTTATCTAATTTAATTTAAGAGGTTGTGTCATATTCACCGTGCGACGTGGGACCTCATATGACTTAGCAAAGTTGATTAGTTAACAGATTTGTTAAAAATGCGTACAAAATCATGCATAAACTGACACTTTGGCCGAGTGGTTAAGGCGTGTGCCTGCTAAGTACATGGGGTTTCCCCGCGAGAGTTCGAATCTCTCAGGTGTCGTTTTTATTTTTTTTCCCCAGAGCTCATTTATTGGAAATAAAGCCCAATACTCTTGTGTGGAAGCCCATCCGGATCATCATCACCAGGAACCTTCGCTCTAATATCAATTCCAAAAAAAGGAAACTAGGTAACTCAGTACATACTAATTCGACTGGAAC
>NW_020648165.1:0-339 GCF_003573695.1 Papaver somniferum
ACAGGGGTTTTTATCTATGGTAGGATAGCGGTTATCTTAAGGAAGCGAAGCCACGTATAGAATCAATGATCCAATAAAGTAGTTCGTAGGAATGGCTAGTAATCAATCTAATTTCTCGTAAGCAAAGTTGTGGAATTTCCCTAGCTAATAAGTAAACGAGTGAATATTGCGAAAGTGAACGGAATGCTGTTGGCATCTTCGAGCCAACCTGAAGTTCTTCTTCCAGTAAGACGCATTGTAGTTCGTAGGCTAAGTGAAAAACGGGGAGCTACGGCTGATCGAAAAGCAAAGATAGACGCATAGTTCAGTGATCTATCCACGAAAGAGGGAACTCACAGA
>NW_020648166.1:0-343 GCF_003573695.1 Papaver somniferum
AATCAAGGAGTTAAGAGGATTTTTAGGTCGCACAGGGTACTACAGGAAATTTGTAAAAGTCTATGGTCTTCTCAGCATACCTCTTACTGAGCTTCTCAAAAATAATGCATTCTCTTGGTCTCCTGCAGCCACTACAACTTTTAACAACCTCAAGTTAGATATGACACAAACTCCAGTTTTGGCCCTTCCTGACTTCACCAAAGAATTTGTGTTAGAAGTTGATGCTTGTGAGAATGGCATTGGAGCAGTCCTCATGAAACAAGGAAGACCAATTGCTTTCTTCAGTCAGCTTCTGGGTCCAAGGGTTGCTGCTTTATATACTTATGAAAAAGAAATGCTTTCA
>NW_020648167.1:0-759 GCF_003573695.1 Papaver somniferum
ATCCTTTGTCGATTACATATCGAGGTAGCTTTACATGCCAAATGCGTATGGACAACTTGGAGAGCGATCCTCCGCTATAAAACTGAAAAGACAGGTCTCCTTTTTATTCATGGCCGTGGTTATCAACTAGAACTTTTCTATAAAGAAGAGTATGATCATTCAAAGATGAACTATTACCACTCTTTCAACACACTTACGAAGATAGAACACATCATATTTATTAAGAGAACCCTGGATAAAATTATCATAGTTGGTTCTTACAATGGTCTAGTTTGTTTTGTCAAATACGGTAAATATGGCGCGGATCCTTTATTTTTAACAGGAGAATCTGTTTGTCTTTCTGGAATATACTTGTTCTATATTGCCTCGGCGTACATCAAGCGCAAGTGGGTTTGGATATTGTCCTTCAACTAATGAATACAAGGTGTTAAAAGGAGAATCTGTTTGTCTTTCTGGAATATACTTGTTCTATATTGCCTCGGCGTACATCAAGCACAAGTTGGTTTGGATATTGTCCTTCACCTAATGAATACAAGGTGTTACGATATATTACTATGACTGGGAGAGCAAGGGACATGTTCAAGTGTTTCCTGTTGGTGGTGCGTGGAGATACATTGGATTCATCAGCCGTTACGACAGTTACAATTTCAATTCTTCACCAGGCATCTACGCAAATGCAACACTTTATTGGTTGCAAGAAAAATTGAATTGGGAAATTGTGGCTTTTGATTTGGAACGTGAGGTGTTCCATTACATTAC
>NW_020648168.1:0-1006 GCF_003573695.1 Papaver somniferum
TGGAAACATGCTAATGATCAGGAAATGTTTGTCTATAGACCCAGATGATTTTGATATTTTAGCCAAGTTTTGAGTGTACATTCGAATAATACACACTCGAAAAGACTCGAACGCTATAATTTAGCTCAACAGGTGTCTATTTTGATTGAAAACATGCTAATGATCAGGACATGTTGGTCTATAAACCCAGATGATCTTGATATGTTATCCAAGTTTTGAAGGCTAGGCCTCATAAACACGAATTTTCTACTTAGAGCAGTTTGGAGTGTACATTCGAATAATACACACTCGAAAAGACTCGAACGTTATAATTTAGCTCAACAGGTTTCTATTTTTATTGGAAACATGCTAATGATCAGGACATGCTGGTCTATAGACCCAGATGATCTTGATATTTTAGCAAAATTTTAAAATCTAGGCCTCATAAACAAGATTTGTCTATTTAGAGCAGTTTCGAGTTTACATTCGAAAAATACACACTCCAAAAGACTCGAATGCTATAATTTATCTCAAGAGGTGTCTATTTTGATTGAAAACATGTTATTGATCAGGACATGTTGGTCTATAGACCCACATGATCTTGATATTTTAGCCAAGTTTTGAAGGCTAGGCCTCATAAACATGAATTTTCTACTTAGAGCAGTTTCAAGTGTACATTCGAATAATACACACTCGAAAAGACTCGAACGCTATAATTTAGATCAACAGGTTTCTATTTTTATTGGAAACATGCTAATGATCAGGACATGTTGGTCTATAGACCCAGATGATCTTGATATTTTAGCAAAATTTTAAAATCTAGGCCTCATAAACAAGATTTGTCTATTTAGAGCAGTTTCGAGTGTACATTCGAAAAATACACACTCGAAAAGACTCGAACGCTATAATTTATCTCAAGAGGTGTCTATTTTGATTGAAAACATGGTATTGATCAGGACATGTTGGTCTATAGACCCACATGATCTTGATATGTTATCCAAGTTTTGAAGGCTAGGCCTCATAAACA
>NW_020648169.1:0-377 GCF_003573695.1 Papaver somniferum
ACAGGTTCGAGGTGTCAAATATATCATATGGATGAAACTGAAACCTATCACTTAACTCGGGTTGCAATATTACCATATACAGACCCGATGTTCTGGTCCGGGCCAGGTTCGAGGTGTCAAGTATATCATATTGGAACCTAACATTTAACTCAGGTTACAATATTACCATATACAGACCCGATGTTCTGGTCCGGGCAAGGTTCGAGGTGTCAAATATATCATATTGGAACCTATCACTTAACTCAGGTTACAAGATTACCATATACAGACCCGATGTTCTGGTTCGGGCCAGGTTCGAGGTGTCAAATATATCATTTTGGATGAAACTACAACCTATCACTTAACTCCGTTTGCAAGATTACCATATACAGACCCGA
>NW_020648170.1:0-623 GCF_003573695.1 Papaver somniferum
CAGCTAAGGGAATCGAGTGCGTAGTATCTTGTTGGGATCATATACGTAAGGAGCGCAAGTGTACCTTAAATTAGTGTGAGATTGATTAGGGTTCAACTACATTCCATCCCGAAGTTCATTGGTAGTAGGATAGTGTCTGTAGCGGCTTAATATAATGCGGTGTTCAAAGCTGGACTAGGTCCCGGGGTTTTTCTGCATTTGCGGTTTTCCTCGTTAAAAAAATTATGGTGTCTGTGTTATTTCTTTTCCTCATTATATTTTGTTATATAATTGAAGTATCACAGGTTGTGCGTTGAACCGATCAATTGGTAAATCCAACCTTTGGTTGTTGATTGATATTGATTGATCCTTGAACATTGGTCGTTGGTACCGTTCAAGTTACTTCTCTTATATTCAATCAGGCTCGCAAATTCCCATTTGTTGATTGCAAATTTAATTGAGAACAAAACTCTTTGATATATTTTTCTCTAGATTGAGTCTGACTGTCTAGTTGATTCTCTTGAAAGTATATTGGAGTTTGTCTATTCAAATTGCCAAACGACATATTGAGTGTGGTTGTTGTACCACCGCTTTTTCACCCCCTCCCCGCTAAAACTAAGCAAATCAATCGTTAGTAAAAAAAA
>NW_020648171.1:0-1944 GCF_003573695.1 Papaver somniferum
AAAAAAAAATAATAAAGAAAGCATAAACAATATATTATGATCAAGGTGTTTTATTATATGTTACAACCTGAATTACTATGTGGATATACTAATTGCGAGTTTAGCATCACAATATTTTTTTTATTTTAATTTGAGTTTCTAACATTATAATTGATGTCAACTAGCTATTCTCGTAATTAGTCATGTGCCAAGGTAACATGTCGTAACATCGATAACTACTGGAAAAACAAAAAAAACTGACATAGGTGGACTTGTTGCTGATATGGATGTTACGCAAATGACAGGATAATAAAGCACGGGTACGTTGGGTATTTATTTTATTTACATTTTTCAAAAGTATAAATTTTTTCATTCATTTGGGTTATGAAATTAAATTAACTAACACCTTTGTATATGTATAATTTCAAAAAGCCAAAATTCTTTTGATACATCTTCAATTTGGTTATGTTAACAAGAATTTCACATGACAATTTATATACTCTTCGTGGAAATAATCACATGCTAAACGTCAACCACTACCAACAATCGTACAATACACATAATTACACCAAATACTTGCATTTTCCATATCTAATTAATTAACAAGTATCAAGGATTCAAACAGACTGACATTCAATTCAACTACCGATTTCTTTAAAGGCTACACATATAATAACGATATACTTCTTCTACATATGACAAACATATTATGAAGTCTACTATAACCAAACATTAAAGGTTATTTAAAAATTTGATGCCCTCCAAAAAATCTTATACAATCGTAAAATAAACATGATATCAATAATTTGTATTTTTATTTCCGGTCTAATGCGGTAATAACAAGTCTGGAAAGTAATATCAGATTCGATATAAAAATTGGTCATACCTTAAAGGTTTGGTTTGATCTTGAATCGGCAGCACGGGTATACAATTGTTGAAGTTCATACAAGGAATTAACTTGGGATATTCTCAGATTTGAGATACTGAGATGGATTGGAAGACTGAAGCTATGGGGGGTCTGTTTGGGCCCATTATAGCCGAAATATAGCAAGTGAAGATGATGTTGATGTTGTCGTTAGAAGATGAAGTTCTTGATTGAGAAATTGATGTTTCTAAGGATCTGAAATGTTGTGGTATTGGTTATTTTGTGGTATTGGTGATGATTTGATTGTTGAAATAAATGGTTTTCAGAATTTGGTTGGATTTGGACAGGATTAAGAGGTCAAGAACTACTAAGTGAAGATGGACGTTGAGGTCTGAGGTTGAATGATTTTTTATAGGTCTAGAACAACAGAGAATGATTTTCGTTGCTGTCGTTGTTTGAGGTGATGGTTTGATTTGAATTTTGGTAATCAATGGAAGAAACAACAAGGGTTTTTAGCCGAGAAATGAAGGATGAAGGGAGTTTATAAGGAAGAGATAGTGTTGTTGCTGATTGAATGAATGACTTAGAGTTTGAAGTTTCAGGGAAGGACTAATGACCTGAATCAGCCGAAAGTAACCCAGACACCAATCAAAACTCGGCCTAAATCCGATGCAGGATAGTTGACTCAATGATCCATATGGGTTGACCAAATGAAGGTACGCCAATGACCATCTGGAGATAACGGCTGGCCGTTACTTTGACTCAGGTGACCGACGTCACATTTCTGGTGAGAAGCAATTTCCGGCCAGTTTTTTGCGACCAATTTTGGAAAGAAATTTCAGATGGGTGTTTTTCTCACATTATATTAATGTACCACTAGGAGATGGAGTTTGAGAAGACTTGACCTAGTTTTGTAAGTTGGAGAAAGAAGGAAGTGTTATAAAAGGAAATCCTTCTCTACATAAAACGGGGGTCTGATATTTTATTATCTCTTTTACATTTATTTTAGGGTTTAGGCATTTTTGTTCTCTTTCTTCTTGTCGTGAGCTCTATTAACATGAGTAGCTAGTTTTCTTATATTGGTTAAAAATTATTTTGAT
>NW_020648172.1:0-497 GCF_003573695.1 Papaver somniferum
CGACAGTACCGCGGCTATCGGAGTAGTAGAGAATTGTTATAATAACAATAAGAATCGACAGATACGTTGAAAGCACGACACAGTTAGAGAATTTCTCACGACTGGTGTTGTTGGAGTAGATCATGTAAGATCTGAAGGAAATATAGCTGATACTTTGACGAAAGGATTAGCAAGGGAAAAGGTATGGAATATCTCTAAAAGTATGGGACTTTTTCCAGTGAGAAGTTGAGTCATTTGTAATGGATACCCAACCTATAAATAGGTTCAAAGGGACTAGACGAAGTTACAAATGATATGATAGAGTCATGCATTCCCATAGCATGATATCCTGAAGTGGGAAACAGGCTGAGTGTTTAAACTCTTAATGATGTCTATATCTCTTAAGTTAGAGTGGGATACACAGGAGTATTCTTGATAGACTCATCTATACAGATGTGAAGGTGTGGCTGCCTTCCATGAGAACTTGGGCACTTCTCTAGACCGTTCGTTAAAAAAAA
>NW_020648173.1:0-581 GCF_003573695.1 Papaver somniferum
TACTACCATCTGGTGTCTCAATCTCAATAGTGCCATGAGGAAAAACAGTACGGACCACAAAAGGACCGGTCCACCGAGAGCGCAACTTCCCTGGAAATAGATGCAAACGAGTGTCATACAAAAGAACTTTTTGACCTGGAGAAAATGACTTTCGTAAAATATTCTTATCATACACAAATTTCATTTTGTTCTTATACTCCTTAGCACTATCGTATGCATCTCTAAGAATCTCGTCCAACTCATTGAGCTGAAGCTTTCTGTGAGCTCCTGCCTTGTCAAGTGAAAATTTTAGCTTCTTAATAGCCCAATAGGCTCTATGCTCTAACTCAACGAGCAGGTGACATGCCTTGCCAAACACTAAACGATAAGGTGACATTCCAATGGGTGTCTTAAACGCAGTACGGTAAGCCCATAAGGCATCAGTAAGCCTCGACGACCAGTCTTTCCTATTTGGATTAAATTTTTTCTCTAGAATACGTTTAATTTCCCTATTAGAAACCTCTACCTGACCACTAGTCTGTGGGTGATATGGGGTAGCTACTTTGTGGGTAATACCATATTATTTCATTAAAAGAGCAAAC
>NW_020648174.1:0-1730 GCF_003573695.1 Papaver somniferum
AATAGAATCTAGTTATCACCCAATTCTAAGTTTAGAAAAATATGAAAATAACATAGCAGCTCGTGAAGTTGAAGTAGTTTCTAGAAATGATAAGTCTCCATATAACATAAAATACAAGTAAGAAATGTATAAGTTTCACCTCCTTCCATTAAAGAAAAATAAATAACAAAAATAAGAAGAGAAGTTTCCATCCTCGCAGGAGATGCACCAAAGAGTGCATTTCTAAAGAAAATTTGAGGATGCCCATGCCTATTTATAGTCTTACATAAACCTTCATTGCAAGCTCTACATTTCTCTAGAATATTCACTAGGTAATATCCTACTACAACCGACAGACTTTTCTAGCTTTATCTAGACTTCAAACAGTAGCAAACTTTGTTTGCACTAACCGACTCTCTAGAGTCTTCTCTACCGGCCGTACATCCTTAGGCCTTGTAGTTTCTAGATGTTTCTTGTATTACAAATTACCATTGACTAGCTCTTGGTAGTTGACACTACAGGACTTTGCTAAACTTATGTGCAGAATTCTATAATCTTCTCAGCATTACAAATTACATGTTCCAACAGATACACAACTGAATCTCAAGAGAGGATCGTAAAATATGAACTACCAACCGTAACTGGTTAAATTTGAGGAAAACCCAATCGTAAAACCAGTTACGGCTCGTAAACTAAAATGGTTACCAACCGTAACAGTATTTATGGTTCATCTCGAATTTTAGTTATGAACCATAATTGGTGACCTTTATGAACTCTGGGTTCCAAGGTTATTTACGGTTCGTAATTCTGGTATCGACATCAACCGTAAGTTCACTTACGGTTGGAAAGAAAAACGTAACTGAATAAAATTCTCAGATATAAGAACATACGGTTGGTAATTGAACTATTACCAACCGTAACAACATCATAATCTCCGGTTACTGTTCGTAATTGAGTTAAAATCAACCGTAACTCACATAAACCCAGAGATTTCAATTTCAATTTTCATCTAAAATCCTAATTTTTGATAGAAATTAAACTTAAATCGAACAAAATAAACTAAACCCTAAACTGGATTTTTCACAACAAAGCTCATATAAGTCATTACACTACACTTGATTATTTTTCGAATCGCCGATTAATCGAAGACGATGAAATTTTTCAGTTTTAATGGAGGTAACAGTTGATGGGAGGAGGGGAAGAGAAGAAAAAGGAAAACAGATTTTCAATTTAGCTTTGGTTTAGGTTCAAAAATGGGAAGAGCAATCTAGACAATTAACAATACCATTTGGACATCCCTAACCAACTAGAGGGACATTAGTATCCTGATTCAGCCCCTCTAACAAAACCTTTGCCCCTATAACATGTTATTTTTTTATTTAGATGGAAAGTATTTGTTATGGTTATGCTGGACCGGAAAATCACTGGTATATACTCGGGTGCAAGTTGAATATTGATGTCACTCAATTTGACCGAAGGATGGTAAAACAAAGCGAAAACAAAGAACATAAAAGTCACCGAAACACAAGCGTAAGAAGAATGTAAACCGAAAAGTCAGTGAAAAGTAGATTTAGGTTGCGCTGAATGGTTTAGCGCAACCATCTCAGCCGTCAGATCAAAAATAAATCTAGATGCGCTGAATCATTCTGAAAAAAAGTGATTTTGATTGCGCTGAACCATTCAACGCAACTATCTCGCCACTACATGTGAACAATTGCTAGGAGAGAGAACCACTGTTAACAAATAGACAA
>NW_020648175.1:0-604 GCF_003573695.1 Papaver somniferum
TAGTGAGTGTTGAGGAATTTGCACGTCTCAACACTAAGAGAAAAGATGTGTTGAAGCAGCATACCTGGGAACACAGTAGTTAGTGTTGAGGAATTTTCACGTCTCAATACTTAGAGGAAAGATATATGTCGAAGTAGCATGCCTGGCAACACAGTAGTGAGTCTTTAGGAATTTGCACGTCTCAACACTAAGAGGAAAGATGAGTTGAAGTAGCATGCCTGGAAACACAGTAGTGAGTTTGAGGAATTTACACGTCTCAATACTAAGAGGAAATATGTGTTGAATCAGCATGTCAGGCAACACAGTAGTGAGTGTTGAGGAATTTGCACGTCTCAACATTAAGAGGAAAGATGTGTTGAAGCAGCATGCCTGGAAACATAGTAGTGAGTGTTGAGGAATTTAAACGTCTCAACACTAAGAGGAAAGATGTGTCGAAACAGCATGCCTGGCAACACAATAGTGAGTGTTGAGGAATTTGCACGTCTCAACACAAAGAGGAAAGATGTGTTGAAGCAGCATGCATGGCAACACAGTAGTTAGTGTTGAGGAATTTGCACGTCTCAACACTAAGAGGAAAGATGTGTCGAAGCATCATGCCTGGCAA
>NW_020648176.1:0-363 GCF_003573695.1 Papaver somniferum
GCTCGGGATAGTACCTGCAGGAAAATAATCCGATTAGATTAACAAGCAAGAGTCTTATGCAAACAGTATCAACATATCATTGTTGACTCATTGTTTTTTGGGATCAACAATTGTTGTTGGTTCTTCTATTTTTAGTAAAAAGGGATCAACATCTGTTGTTGATCCTATCTAATGGGATCAACTCCTGTTCTTGATATCATCAAATGGTATCAACTCTTGTTGTTGATTCCATTTTATGTGATCAACTACTGTTGTTGATCTATATAACATTAGCATTAAAACCAAAAACAAAACTAGCATTATATCTCTAGTTTCAAGCATTCAACAAGTAATAAGCATTCAAAACCAAAACTAGCATTATAT
>NW_020648177.1:0-341 GCF_003573695.1 Papaver somniferum
ACAGTATTGATTGTTGAGGAGTTTACACGTCTCAACACTAAGATGAAGGATGTGTTCAGTAAGCATGACTAGCAACACAGTAGCGAGTGTTGAGGAATTTATACGTCTCAATACTAAGAGAAAGGATTTGTTGAAGAAGCATGCCTAGCAACACCGTGGTGAGTGTTGAGGAATTTACACGTCTCAACACTAAGAGGAAGGATGTGTTGAGGAAGCAAGTATAGCAACACAGTAGTGATTGTTGAGGAATTTACACGTCTCAACACTAAGATGAAGGATGTGTTCAGGAAGCATGACTAGCAACACAGTAGTGAGTGTTGAGGAATTTACACGTCTCAACA
>NW_020648178.1:0-585 GCF_003573695.1 Papaver somniferum
CCAACCGACGGCAATTGTTAGAATCATTATAAGATTGGCACACTGCTATCAGACGATGCCAAGATCCAACAAACCTCAACCAGAAAGAAAAAACAGTCAGAAGATTAACACGCGGCAGAACAAAGACCTAATGAATGCTTCACTATAATTCATTATAATTCATCAGTGAGGTTGTGTGTTCTAATTATATTTGGTTAAATAGTCCAAACTGAGATTGGTCGGAGAAAACCAAAACAAAATCAGAGATTCATTTTATAAGGGTTTAAAAAATGCAGTCATGTCAGGTGAACGATAATAAAATCTTACAAGTAAGATTACCAAATAAAGTTGCGGACCTGAAAGATACGAGTCTGTAGTTCAAATTAATAAAATAGGGTAGGTGAATGCCAACTTTTACGCACAATGAATTACATATGTCCGGTGCATAGGCTTGTAATAATAATATGGAAAGTAAAGCAAAACAACACAACAAGATTTTATTAAGGAGGAAACCGTTAATGATGAAAAACCCGGGACTTAGTCCAGTTTTGAATACTCACTGAATTAAATGATAGACATATTTTTGTGTCTATCTTGATCTCAATA
>NW_020648179.1:0-612 GCF_003573695.1 Papaver somniferum
TGGATAACTATCGCTAATTGCGGTTCAGGTTCAGGTTCTATGAAGGGGTCTAAATAGACAATTTTCCTCGGATGCATTTCCTCATAGGTAGGATCCAAATTATTAGGTCCTAGAGTCTGGAAAAACTCAGATAAGAACCTGGAGTCACAAAATAACCTAAATAATTTAGGATCCTCTAAGTCAATTAGGTATGACTTACAAAGTTGACCACAGTCAGAGTAGTGGTCATTCTGAAGCAAATGTGTCGATTCTAATTTCCTAAAGTACTTAGGCTTAGTCTCAGAACTTAATAAGTGACACATTTGAAATCTATACGTTCCCACAATTGGAAGAAAAATATTTGGTGGGAAAACAAAGTCAATCTGGGTATCATAACCTGGGCAAACCACATCAACCAGAGGATGGGTTTCTAACGACTGAACCTTTTTCAGGACATCATTAGGTTCGGGAAAACGAGTATGAAGGTAATCTTGTAAAATTGTCGAGGCAGAGATATTAAGTCCTAAGTGAAGGGACTTTCTGAGAGTTAAAGGTAAGGCACTATGAAGGTGATAATCACCCCCAAACTTAGAGTTTTTAGTGTCTCTAGATAGACTAGTTACAATCTCCCTA
>NW_020648180.1:0-713 GCF_003573695.1 Papaver somniferum
GACAGGTATATGGCTCGAAGTGTATGAAAATGTGCCTGTTTAACATATACAGGGAATATATTCCTGAGGAATCTTTCCATTATATGGTTGGATTAGTCGTTCTTACGAAGTTTCCGACTTATAGTAGTACACTGACCTCCAGGTTACGATCTCGGACCAGGTATATGCCTCGAAGTCGACGAAAATGTGTCTGTTTAACATATACATGCAATATATTCCTGAGGAATCTTTCCAGTATATGGCTAGATTCGTCGTTCTTACGAAGTTTCCGACTTATAACAGTCCACTGACCGTCAGGTTTCTATATCGGACCATGTATATGCCTCGAAGTCGACGAAAATGTGTTTGTTTAACATATACAGGGAATATGTTCCTGAGGAATCTTTCCAGTATATGGCTAGATTCATCGTTCATACGAATTTTCCGACTTATAACAGTCCACTGACCGCCAGGTTTCGATCTCGGACAGGTATATGCCTCGAAGTCGATGAAAATGTGTCTGTTTAACATATACAGGGAATATATTCCTGAGGAATCTTTCCATTATATGGCTGGATTCGTCGTTCTTACGAAGTTTCCGACTTATAGCAGTACACTGACCTCCAGGTTTCGATCTCGGATCAGGTATATGCCTCGAAGTCGACGAAAATGTGTCTGTTTAACATATACATGGAATATATCCATGAGGAATCTTTCTAGTATATGGATGGATT
>NW_020648181.1:0-959 GCF_003573695.1 Papaver somniferum
TTGTTTTAATTATTATTATTGTTTTTATTTTCTTTTATGAGTTGTGATAATTTATGCTAGGTTTAGTTCAAAATTTTTTTTCCAAAGCCCAAAATTTGTAAACCAAAAAAACAAAATCCCTTCTTTAAACCAAAACCCATTCAAAAACCAAATCTTCATAACCCTTGGGCCAAATTGTTTCCGATTGCTCTGTCTGACCAACATGTTAGTTAAGGTACCTACTAGGACATGATTGTGACCTACAGAGACCAGACAAACAGACTTGTTAGAATTAACCCAGACGAACCTATCGAAATTCTAAGTTCTGAGGGAGACAGTCCAGATCAACCAGAAACAATGGGAGAACCACGTACCCTCAAGGATTATATGTACCCAACTAGAGCCAGTCAACCGTCCTGTATTTTGCTACCCGAGGCTAATGGCCATTATGAGCTGAAATCAAGCACAATACAGATGCTTCCTATTTTTAGAGGTGTTGAGAATGAAAACCCTTACCACCACGTGAGAGAATTTGAGGAAATTTGTGGAACTCTGCGTTTCACTCAAATGACCGACGAAACCCTGAAGTTAAGGCTTTTTCCTTTCTCCCTGAAAGATAAGGCAAAGGCCTGGCTCTATGCTTTACAGCCTCAATCCATCATGACATGGGATGACCTCATAAAGGGGTTTTTCAAAAAGTTTTTCCCGAACCACAAGACTGCGACAATTCGTCAAAGTCTGAATAGCTTTGTGCAATTAGAAGGTGAGACCTTAGCTAGATACCTGGAGAGATTCAATGAACTATTGCTCCAATGTCCCCATCATGGTTTTGAAAAATGGAGACTTGTGCAAATTTTGTATGAAGGTCTAGATGTGTCCACCCGAACAACGGTTGAGTCGATGTGTAATGGTCTATTCGTAGATAAAACTGCTGACGCGTCTTGGGACTTCTTGATTGAAGTAGCTGAAAAGACGCAACA
>NW_020648182.1:0-297 GCF_003573695.1 Papaver somniferum
AAAAAAAAATAATTTTTTCCATAAGTAAAACACTTAAATAAATTATTTATCAAGTTAAAAACTTGCAAAAAATAATTTCAAGTAGACACGGACTTGGTGCTTGGTACAGGCGCATGGCATGGGTCGAAACATGTATTTTTCGGCAATTAAACACACACAAAAAAATAATTATTTCCATAAATAAAACCCTTAAATAAATTATTTCTAGTTAAAAAGTTGCAAAAAATAATTTCAAGTAGACACGGACTTGGTGCTTGATAAACGCGCATGGGCATGGGTCGAAACATGTATTTTTCG
>NW_020648183.1:0-490 GCF_003573695.1 Papaver somniferum
TCTTTTCGAGTGTGTATTATTCTAATGTACACTCGAAACTGCTCTAAGTAGAAAATTCGTGTTTATGAGGCCTTGGCTTCAAAACTTGGCTAAAATATCAAGATCATATGGGTCTATAGACCAACATGTCCTGATAATTAGCATGTTTTCAATCAAAATAGACACCTCTTGAGCTAAATTATAGCGTTCGAGTCTTTTCGAGTGTTTATTTTTCGAATGTACAGTCGAAACTGCTCTAATTAGAAAAATCTTGTTTATGTGGCCTAGACTTCAAAATTTGGCTAAAATATCAAGATCATGTGGGTCTATAGACCAACATGTCCTGATAATTAGCATGTTTCCAATAAGAATAGACACCGGTTGAGCTAAATTTAGCGTTCGAGTCTTTTCGAGTGTGTATTTTTCGAATGTACACTCGAAACTGCTCTAAGTAGACAAATCTTGTTTATGAGGCCTAGGCTTCAAAACTTGGCTAAAATATCAAGATCAT
>NW_020648184.1:0-2701 GCF_003573695.1 Papaver somniferum
ACAGTGGCTAATAGATTTACTAATTCCACTTAGTTTACACAAGCATTTTTCAATACAGATAAATGCCAATATACCAAACAAGATATTACACCGAAGTTTTAAGCACGTATAAGGTAGATTTATAGAGGATGTTATATGCCATTTATATGTGGGATCCTTTCCTTTCATATCGTTTGTTCGGATACTAAGCCATCTTCAGCTGTGATATTTCCTACTCTGCAAAGCAGTTGTATTTTGACATTATATAAAGTTGTGGATATTCTGGTTGACTTTCTGAAGTAAAGATATGCAACATCAGGAGACTAATTCTAGAATCTATACACGGCGTTTAATCATAAACCCGGATAACAAAAGATAAAAAAGATGATAAAATATTAACCCATATTAAACTTGAAGAAATAAACCAAAAAGCAGGAAAGACAGAGTCTTCATATATAACAAGCAAGAAAAGAAAAGAAAAAATTAGCCCATATTAAACTTATTTGTATAGTGCCTCGAGATCGAAATGATAATGCTTGCTTAAGAAGTAACCAGAATTGTGCAGTCTTTACATAAGTAGTTCAACTCAACCGGTGATAGTTACTTGGTTGTCCATGCATAAAAACTCCATATCCAACAGTCAAGGCTATCAAGTTGAATCCCTAAAGCTAGTCCATGCCCCATTAGTATTTAGACTTTCCATACTGCTAAAGTACTAAGTTAAGCACTTAAACTTTCTACGACTTGTCAGCAATTTCTACCAGGTATATTCCGAAATTTATAGTATTAATGCGGTGGTCTCTAATAATATGACCCCTAAAGCAAATGGTTAACAAGTACAACAAACATCAATGGTTCTACAACCGCACAGACGAAAAAGCAGCCAATTAATAGCAAAATTCTACGTGTACAACACCTAAATCTAATTCCATGATCTCTGAAAGGATATTAATTAAAACCATAAGTATAAGAAACTGAAAATAGATGAGCAAATAAAAACAAGCAGAACCTTATATATCGGCGGCAATACACCCACACTCGTCCTTCTTTCCTCTTCAAGCTCAGCAGAAGTTTCCATCCTTTAGGCAAATGGTCCCCAAAATCAGAAGCATCAACAATCTTTCTCTTCTTCCTAGTACTAGCCCACTGTCCATCTAACGCTCTTAAATACCCTAACAATTCATCATCTGTCTCCAAACCAGCAGTTCTATTTCTCAATTCTTGACCAAATGGATCATTACTAGTACCCAATGCAGCAACATCAACAACATCCCCATTCTTATTCATAATCTCCCTATCCATTATGCTCTGATCACCACCAGTCCAAGTAACAATCGCTTTACTTTCATCCAGAACTTTCTCATTTTGATTTCTATTCCGGATTGGTTCATATTTTTTAGGTCTCCCTCTTTTCCTTTTCCTTTCTCCATCCTCAAACCCAAATTCTTCTTCTAACACAAACCCGTTTCTTCCCTCCTCCACATTCAATGCTTCTTCATATACAACCAATTCATCAAAAGATTTACTCTGATCACCAAATGAAACTAATTCATCTTCATTTCTAGTTCCTTCAACACTAAACCCAAACAATCCCCTAAGATGATTAACAATTTGTTTATTCTCTAATTTCTCGTAATCATAAACATAATTAGGGCTTTCAAAATTAGGGTTTTGTAAACTAGGGTTTTTAGGGAGTATACTACCAGCAGATGAAGAAAAACGTCTATTACGTAATAGATTGTTGCTGTGATGGTCAAGTTCATGTTCAGGAGGGGCGAAATTGAGACGAGAATAAGTTTGTTTTTTACTACCTGCGCTTTCATTGAAGACTGATCGATCAATTTTAGGGATGATAATGTCATCACAACGAGTAAGATCAAAAGTATTGTTTGAAGTACAAAGAGATAACGAGTTTAATTCTGATTGTGATAATGATCTTAAATCTATTATAGGTAATGACTCTAGATGTAAGGGTTTTGATACTGAAGATATAGAATCAACAATCGCCATTACTGGATTTCGGGAAGAGAGTTTTCGGTTTCTTTTCCCAGACTTTGTTTATGTGAGAATAAAATCCCACACACCACACCACCACTCCACACCACTCTGTTGTTGAAGTGAGACCGCGTGTTGCTGTGAGAAGAAGGATTTTATAGCCCCGTAGTACACGAGACAACTTTTGTTCTATAAATAATTAGGTTGCGTGAATGTGCACATCTCAACATCAAAAGATTCAAAATAAAAAATAGCTACACCCATGCTTTCAGCCTTCAAGTCCGTATGGGAATTTTTTTCTTTTTCCGAAAGATGGGTTTTAACAACCCGAAATTTACTAAATTATCTCATTAAAATTTAAGTTTGAAAGATATATAATGGTGGAGAATAACCATTCCACCAATCGGAATCAGTAACATCAATATCAATTACATTATTAGAAAACAGAAAGAATAACCTAGTACTAAATTTACAGATTTCGAAACTTAAAGAAACAAAAAACTGAAATTGTATTGATTTACATTCCGTTGACGAAATTGACATCCTTCTAATGGTCATTAATTCAAACCATTTTGATTCCTGATTTTTTGATTCTTGATCATTAACATCGTATATGTTAAATGCTTCCATGGAAAGGAAGTAATATGCCCAAAATAATATCATCACTGCCAATCTTGGCCTTGTTTTCTGAAGAAGATCATCGCCCATGATGTAATTGATAACAATG
>NW_020648185.1:0-3716 GCF_003573695.1 Papaver somniferum
ACAGTTGGAGGATGTGTGTTGATAGTCGTGCCATCTACAAGATCACTGTTCGTTATCGCTTTCCAATATCCCGTTTGGATGATATGTTGGATATGCTTGAAGGGTCGAAGGTGTTTTCCAAAATAGATCTGAAGAGAGGCTATCATCAAATTCGAATTAGACCAGACGATGAGTGGAAGACTGCATTCAAGACAAAAGAGGGGCTACACGAGTGGTTTGTAATGCCGTTTGGTCTTGCCAATGCACCAAGCATGAAGAATACCACCTATTTCATTTGTGGGAAGTCTTCAATGCCTTGAAACAAAACTCGTTGTATGTTAACATAAAGAAGTGTAGGTTCCTCACAAATAGGTTAGTTTTCTTGGGATATGTGGTTTCGGCAGATGGTATACACGTGGATTGATTCAAATGAATCAAACCGATTTTTTTTTTCAATTGTGTCTATGTATAAAGACCTAAGCAATTTAACAACTCTTCAACTAGTTCTTTTGAAGTCATTTGAACTAGTTGTGAAGAAGATGAATACGGTTAATATGAAAGTGCTCATACCATTGGTTAACTATTTCTGACCCAACTAAGTGTACACGTTTAGGTACGGTTATTCAAACTTAAATGAAATACATTTCATTTGTGTATGACAAGCTAAGTTTCGATCTAATGGTTGAAAGATATTAACTTGGTTAAATCAAGTTTTTCATCTAACGATGAATATTGAATGCTTTGTTGCCAAGGTAACCTAGATTCCAAACCCTGATTTGAAAACTATAAAAAGGAAAACCCTAGAAACTGGAAAAACTAATCCCCACACCTCCTGTGCGATACTAGTTGGTTTTGCTAGAGTCGATTCTCCTTTAACCTTAGGTTTCTTCTCGAGACCCTATAGGTTAACGACTGGAAGACTTCATTGGGAATGTGAAGCCAGAAGAAACTACTTCTTTTGTAGTTGTGCGGTCTGATCGTACCATTTTCTATCGTACGAGTTCAATTGTAAGACTGGCTTGAGACTTATCTTCGATAGGGAATGATAAAAAGAAATCACAAACATCTTCGTCTCATCGTTTGTGATTCCACAATATCTAGTTTCGCTACCATACGATTTAGACTATTATGAGGTGATTAATAATTCTAGGTTGTTGTTTCGGAATATGAGTCCGGGTTATCAATTGGTTCATGTTCACCTTGATTTATCAAAATACAGAACAAAACTTGTAGGTTTATCTGTGGGAGACAGATTTATCTATTTTGTAGACTTTTCTGTGTGATACAGATTTTTTTATTAAAGTCTTCGACTTTGGGTCGTAGCATCTCTTAGTTAGGGGTGAGATCAACTAAGGGAATCAAGTGCATAGCATCCTGCTGGGATCAGAGACGTAAAGAGCGCAATTGTACCTTGAATTAGTGTAATATTGATTGGGGTTCAACTACAGTCCATACCGAAGTTAATTTGTAGTAGGTTAAAGTTTGTAGCGGCTTAATACAGTGTGGTGTTCAATCTGGATTCGGTCCCGGGGTTTTTCTGCATTTGCGGTTTCCTCGTTAACAAAATTTCTGGCGTCTGTTTAATTTTTATTCCGCATTATATTTTGTTATATAATTGAAATATCATAGGTTATGCGTTGTATCAATCGATTGTGAAATCCAACCTTCTGTTGTTAATTGGAAATTGATTTATCCTTGGATATTGGTCTTTGGTACCATCCAAGTTTATATCTCTTGTATTTGATAAAGACTCGCAGATTTCTATTTGCTTGAGTATGAATCAAATCAAGAGATCGAGATATTAACTCCTTGATATACTTTTTATTAAGATTGAGTGACTATATAGTTGATTATCTTAAAAGTAAATTGGAGTTAGTCCATACAAATTGCTAATCGAAATATTGGGTGAGGTTGTTAGACCCCCCGCGTTTTCAATTGGTATCAGAGCAGGCAAACACGTTTAAGACCTCAAAAGTTTGTGTTTGTAGCGATCTGACTCTATGGACAGTGGTGATATCTCTATTAACGTACCACCATTCTTCGATGGCTCTACTTACTTATGGTGGAAAATTTCTATGCGAGCTTTTCTTCAATCACGTGATTTTCAATCATGGGTATATGTTGTTAATGTCTATGATGCTCCCATTGTTGCAGTAGGTAATGTTAATGTTTTAAAGAATATTGGCGAATACGATACTGCTGAGATACTTGCTGCAAAGCAAAACTCCGAGGGTTTGAACGCCATCATACATGCCATTACCCCAAATCTTCAGCACCATGTGTCAAATTGCACCCGGTCTAAAGATGCTTGGGATATCTTAGAAACCGTATTTGAAGGAAATACCAGTGAAAAGGAATCCAGGCTTCAAAACCTATATTCCGATTGGGAAAACCTTCGTATGGCAGATGACGATTCATTTGATGATTTTAATCACAAAGTGTCTGACATTGTTAATGCATCTTTTGCATTGGGTAAGAATATTCCTGAAAAGGACATTGTGATGAAAATTCTCACAATGTTTGAATGTCATCATACATGCCATTACCCCAAATCTTCAGCACCATGTGTCAAATTTCACCCGGTCTAAAGATGCTTGGGGTATCTTAGAAACCTTATTTGAAGGAAATACCAGTGAAAAGGAATCCAGGCTTCAAAACCTAAATTACGATGGGGAAAACCTTCGTATGGAAGATGAAGATTCATTTGATGAGTTTAATTACAAAGTGTCTGACATTGTTAATGCATCTTTTGCATTGGGTAAGACTATTCCTGAAAAGGACATTGTGATGAAAATTCTCAGATCGCTTCCATCTAGATATGATTCTAAGCAGCATGCCATCATTGAGAGAAATAACCTTGATAATCTCTCCAAAAATTCGTTGGTTGGGAAGCTTAAGATCTTTGATCACGAACATTCATCTAAATCTAAGGATGTTGCGTTCAAAGCACTAAAGGACACAAAATTACTTGATAAAAGTAAAAATGTGTATCTCTCTGAAGATGATCACTCTGAGACAGATTCGCCAGATGAAGATCTTGACAAATCAGTCTCGATGATCACAAGACAGTTTAGAGATCTTCTTTTGAAGATAAGTAAACGGTTATCCAGAGATAAGCCAAAAGCATCTGTAAAACCTCATCATAATCGTATTCCTCCTAAAAACAGGGACACAGATGAAAATGATGACGAGGATATGCCTCAGTGCTTTAAGTGTAACGGTTTGGTCATTTTGCAAACGAGTGCCCAAATCGGAGAAAATACATTAGGAACAAAGGTCTTGCTGCTACACTTAATGAGATGTCTGGCAATTATGATTCTGATGAAGACAAGAAATCAAGTGTTGCTCTTCTATGTGAAAATATTGATTTCGATAATTGTAGCAATACATACATCAATCTTGATAATCTTTTAGAAGAGAACCCAATCAGGATGGAAGAATCAATTGACCATTCTTTTGGAAACTCTATGTTTAATGTTTCAGGATCTACTATGTGTCCAGCAGCTTGCGTTTCACAGGCACCTGAACCATCGTATGCGTTGACATGTTCGTATTGTTCTCTCAAGGGTCATGAAATGACTAAGTGTTTCAAGTACAAACACAAGATGAGATATGTAAACAAGCTTCAATGAAGAGCAGATCGTCTATCTACCAAGCTTAAACTAGCAGAGAAAACAGCTGAGGTATGTGTTAGAGCATTGCTCAGTCGAACTCGCATGCGTTGCTATCTCAAGCAT
>NW_020648186.1:0-881 GCF_003573695.1 Papaver somniferum
GTAGACCATCTCGCCCTAAGCCTAAGACGGCCCTGCACAAGGGGTCTATGGAGAACACAATCTTTGGCTAGCAAACCTGCTGGAATATTTTATAGTACTGGGTCCCAAGGTTGTGTCACGAAACAACTGTATAAGTCTCCCTTTGCTCTCTCTACCTAACAAGTGACAAATTGTTCACCGAAAGTAGTACTAGTTCGATTATGTAGCCTCTAAAAATCTTATAAAGGGTGTGGGTGAACGAAATAAGGGAAGTGATGCTTGACGATGCACACCTAATAACACCTCAGATCCTTTAAACAATGCGAAGTAAAAATGACTTAAATAAGTACATGAATACATAATTCCAAATATCAATCAGCTAATGAAATAATTGCTTCCAAATAACAAAAATGACAGTTTAGTGGAACATACAATTAGTTAAATAAATTCTGGATACTTTCTTATCTTTGATTCCCCTTGAATGGCGAAAGTTCAATGACCTCACACTGAACTTGAGGGTTCAATCAGTACTATTTTTTTTATATAATATAGATATATTCCCATTCAATGGTGGAAGTTCAATGACTTGTTTGAATCCTTGATTCTGTTGCTGATGATTTTTGCCAAGAACATTGGCCCATCGGATATTTGCATTCATATTATTTGAGTAGGTGAGTGTCTATACAATATTTTATATAAGAGGAATTGGTTATTACAAAGATTAAGTACGAGGTTTTGATTTGGGGGTCACCAAATTGCTAGAAGAGCCTAGAAAAATCATTATGCGAAGGTTTCAAAAAAATAAAATTGTGAGAAGATTTGTTGAATGATTTCAATTGGTTATCTTAACAAACTTTATCTAGGAATGAAACACTTGATATTGATTTACCCCAATATCCATC
>NW_020648187.1:0-459 GCF_003573695.1 Papaver somniferum
CCCGGCGGCGGCGCCAAAAATTTGATGTATTTCAAATAGTGATTGTAGTTGTAGTGGTAAACAGGGTCTTTTCAGACTTGTGAAGAAAACAGTTTTTAGATTTAAATTTAAACAGGCAAATAATTTTGTTTGAAAACTTTAGGGAAAAACACCAAGACTTGGATTCCACCATTGACCCATTATTTGATAAATTCTAATAATTAATATTCATGCAACTTTTCTTTTAGAGTGATTCTAATATTATGCTTTTTGTAGATTTTTGAAGTAATAATTGTAATCACAAAGTATAAAACATCAAAAGTTTTTAAAACCCAGCACACTTCATCAAAATAATTCACAACTATTCAATAAAAACTAATATTTCAAATTCAATTCCATGCAAATAATCAAATAATAATATTGTAAATAAATAATAAAGTTAGAATTATACCATAAATAAGGACCAATGGCTTCCTCCGT
>NW_020648188.1:0-564 GCF_003573695.1 Papaver somniferum
TTTCTGAGACTAAATCGTAAATTAGATAAACTCATTTTTAACAGAAAAAGTTAATTACAATTAATATGTTCCAAGGCAATACGTATAGTAAAAATTGTATTTCTATGTACGTCGATCCAAGAAAATATGAAGGAAGTCTAATTTCACAAAAGAAGAAGGATGAAAGACCAAGAAGAACTAATCCAAATCCTAACAAATTTCATCTATCTTGAATCAAATAGAAATACAAAGCCAACATAAAAAGAAAGAGTTTATAAAAATGTTGAATTTTATTTACATTAACACAAAAAAGTCTACACACTTCGTTATAAGTCGGAAATTGATTTCTGAGACTAAATTGTAAACTAGATAAACTCATTTTGAACAGAAAAAGTTTGAAAAATGTATTGTAATTACAGTTAATATGTTCTACGGCAATATGTCTAGTAAAAATTGTATTTCTATGAACGTTGATCCAAGAAAATATGAAGGAAGTCTAATTTCACAATAGAAGAAGGATGAAAGACCAAGAAGAGCTAATCCAAATCCTAACAAACTTCATCTATCTTGAATCAAATAGAAAGA
>NW_020648189.1:0-2439 GCF_003573695.1 Papaver somniferum
CGAAGAGGATGATCTCCCCTTATCTAATTCCAGTATGCCAATAGGAGTTGCCCAGGGTTTCCCCTTATCAACTGGGTGCCCCTTAACCATTTGGGGGATTGTGAATAACATATTCATGGGGTGTAAATAGCCAAAGTTGGGTGTCTTTATACTTTCCTCCGGGTACCATTATCAAATCCGTTAGGTGCCTTTAGCGTAAATCTAGGGTGCCTTTCTCAGGAGGTTCAAATGCCACTTTTCGAGCAGTTTCTCCGTAAAAGCAAATTTCTCCAAAAACACCTACAAAGACATAAAATGCGTTATTAGTACAAAATTGAGAACTATCTGTATATATATAATCAAGATTAAAATAGACACATAAATGCGTCTATCAAATACCCCCAAACTTATTATTAGCTAGTCCCGAGCAAATCTGATAAAAATCCTAACTCGTTGTCGTAGCCATCGTGATTGCACTTAGCTGTGCAACAAGCCTTTAAACCCCTAGGTGGCCCTAGTGGTAGAGTTATAGTCTCGGGAGGATTTACAGAGATATACCCACAAAACCTTTACTCCGGACCTTATCTTATCTATGCAGAACCTTGGAGCGGCACTAAAGAGTCTCCTTGGTTGGCATACTCTCATTGATTATAGGAGGAAGTACCCTGATGCGAATGACTAAGCTCTACTCAGATAATCGCGCTATGGAAACCAATATCTGGAGTCAACGAACCAAAATCACATGCGAATAGATTAAGAAGATGGATATATATGGAGATAAAGTTCACTAAGGTGAACAATGTTTCCATATCTTTCTAAAGGCCACTGCCAGGATGAACCTATCCTCATGGACTGAGATACTGGTCTGAACTAATATCAACACAACTGACATATATAAGGGAACCAATGGTCGACAATCCTAATTTTAGATCAACTCAACTGGCATATAAAATCATTGAACATTAAAAAACATTTTTTTTAGCAACATGATTATCCAGGCGCATGCTTCGTGTCAGCAGATTACATGATAATTCCCGTGGATCCTGCATTCACGCTTGTTTAGGAGACGGAGACAGGGAGAACACACACGTATTGCTATCCAAGTGTTAATTTACTATTATATATTTTTCTCATTATTCCGATTGGTCTAATTGGAGTGGTCTCTTCTTTTTAGTAACTCAATTACTCTACTTCATCCCAACGGTGGAAAAAATTCGATGGTATGCCCCACCAAATCACTTCGAGAAACTTATAAGTTTTCAAAAATATAAAATAAAAATAGAAAGTGATATGGTGACTCCGGGATACGGTGAAACTACCATGTTATTTCTAACACCAGAGCTCTGTGCTTTTAAACTCTATTTTTGGGTTCCTCAACTCCTACAACCAAGATACTTCCATCCACTTAGATTTGTTAGGGTTGTCCTTTGTTGAGAAAAATTCTATGCTTTGGAGTTTAAAAATGAAACTGAAAAGTTTCTCCCATACCCCCAAACTTAAATCTAACATTGTCCTCAATGTTTTAAAGTTGAAATTAAAATCATGAACGTTGAGAAAATATTACCACTTGAGCAAAAGAGTTAAGGAAAGATATTATTGTATTGCATGAGCATGGGTTACCTCCCAAGTAGTGTTAAGTTTAAAATCTTCATCCAGACATCAAATACCATAAAAATGGCTAATTACCTTTCAAATCATATATCAATAGTTGTGGCAATTGTGGATCAACAAAACCTAATAAAAATGCCACAATTATGAGACAACTGCACCGTATTAGAAAAATGAACATATAAAACACAACATGATCCAAAATTTCCTGCAGGACAACGGGGCTTCTCTGCGGTGCCCACTTGGGATTCATATGAGTGTATTGACAAACATATTCTTCTGAACTATCGTTTTCTAATTCCTGGATAGCCTCCTGGAAAATATCAGGAGGATCAGGTTGTGGAGTCGGAAGAGACTCAAGTAATACCTCGGGAAGGCTAGGATTGAGTCCTAAGTCAAGGAATTCTAATTGGGATATTTGACCATCATCACCCCCCAAACTTAGTGTAATCAGCATTTTCAGAAATACCTCTAACTATTACTTAAATTTTCAGATCCTTAAAGTAATACTCAACAGATTCTTCTAGTTCATTATCTCTAAATTTAGGGTCATCATTACTCTTTGTAAGACCTAGCACCATGGATTGAATTTGAGGAACCGTAGAGTCTTTATAATACTCGAGAGCTTCTTCTAGTCAACATTTTGGTCATCTAACTAACTCAAGAGAATTGTATCAACAAATTCATGAGAAAAAACAATAACCAAACGCTTGAAATCAGTAATGGCTATTGCTTTATATTTTAAAGTTGAAACTGCCCGGTACCTGATGCAACATGCTCACATAAGCAGTTAAACATTTGAAAGAACATGCGTGCATGCTTACATCATTCTAAACAATACAATCTGACCAA
>NW_020648190.1:0-1061 GCF_003573695.1 Papaver somniferum
AAAGTGAATTTCATGATTAACTTGATTAAACATGATTTAATTATCCGAATTAGCACTAAATTAACAAGGGCATATTAGACATTAACATAAATAGTGGATAAGGGGTTTCTATAAATTTTTTGTTAATGACCCTATTTTCTCATGTAGCTCCCCAATTTAGCCAGGCATGAAAAGCCTAAAATGTCTCCCCTTTTAGTCTAATTATTATAGTCCTTATACGTCCTATTTTTTCAGTGGTATAATTGACAACTAAACTTTAATATAACATATTTTAAAATCCGTGTCTTGAGATTTTACAAATCTTTTGTCATTGGAAATGATTTTAAAAAGTCTGCACAAGGAGTACAAAAAACAATATAAAATTTAGTGTTTTTGTTAAAAATTCGATGTTGACTTTTAAAATTTAATGCTTAGCCATTATACATGTATAATACGTGGGGAAATTGATACAAACCACCACAAATATTACATAACACATGGAATAAATTGATGCAAACCTCCACAAAATATGCATAAATGATCGGGAAAACTTATGTAAACTACCATAAATTGGGAGATAGTGATGAATTTCAGTTGGCATTTCCACGCATCATCTAGTCTGCCTGACCTGTGAAACCAAGAAAAATCATGTCCCTGTGTATTTATGAGCATAGGCTATTTGTTCAATCTATGTGCAACACCGTAACCTATATTCCGGGTAAAAAGAATCTTTCACATTGCCCAAATTTCCGTAGTGAACTCGGTGACCTGAAGCATAAATAACAATGACTTGAAGTTAATTTTGTTTTGACTTCAAGCCATGGAATAATGCCCCTTGGTGTATCGCACAATTTAATTAAGCCACTTTACAGCCAATTTAAAAAGTGCACACTATCTGAGCGTAGTTCTTGGCAACTCATCCAATTTGCAATACAAAAGCCAATAACTGACCAGTCTTAAACTTGTCACAGGATCCCTCGTTGTCGAAGTTGCAATTTTAAACTTCAAAGGAGAAGGAGAAGAGGGGATTTCCTTGGAAAGATGGATATCCTTGGGAACTACTGTTCATTTAAAAAGATAAG
>NW_020648191.1:0-1143 GCF_003573695.1 Papaver somniferum
TAAACACACATATCCCATAAAATTATTTTTGCAATATACATAACCAAAAAAGATTAATACTGCAAAATCATCTTCCAAATAAACTTTAGAATTTGAATAAATAAATCTAAAAACATTGCAAGATGAAAATCGTTGACAATAGCTATGTGTACTCACAATAATTGCTATTCTAAGCCCTAGTTATCCTCTTAAAACACAAGAATAAATAGAAGTTTCCTAGACATTAAGACCTTTGAAAAATTATTTATCGGCCTCGAACTCATTGTCGTCAACAACCATTGGAATATAAGATTCATGAAGAAAGGAGTCAATTTCAGCAAACCTTCTTGATTGATGCTGAACCAGGGCCTTCTGGATTTCAAGAGTCTTAAAAAAATAGCCTTTATTTGATGCATCTCATTTCTTGTTTCCTTCAACTCTTCAAGAACACCAGAAAACTTATGAAGATTTGAAGGGACAGCTCTTGGCTTCCTCACATTCCTCCTCTCTTTTTTTCAAGGAAGAGGGTAATGAAGATTTATCTTTTTCCTTCATGATTGATGGCTTAACAATCATATTACCATATTTTCAATCAAAAGTCATAATGCTTGGAGACTCCATACAAATATGGGTTCGTGAGAGAAATTCACAAAGCAAGCTCTACAAGCAAAGTTATGATAAAAAGAGATTTTCAAGGAAAGAAAAAAGAATGCAGGGTTATGGAACCTTTATACAAAGTAAGAAGATTCACGTACGCACAACTCTCAACCCTAAAGAAGGCAGAATTGTCTATTTTAACCCTCTTTTAATAAATCAAAACATGGAAACCTCTTTTCAGTATCAATCTAGGATATGAAAAAATCAACCGAAATCCAAACCAAAAAAAACTTAAGGTCTGAAAATGCTTAACTCTTGTCTCTTTGGGATCAGGCACTTGAGACAAGATGCATAGCCAACACAATTAAGTTGTGTTGGGGTGAACAATAATATGTCCACCATGACATTTTTAGATATAGTTCCTAAATTCCTCTTTCACAGAATGTTTAGATCATGTTCTTTGCTGTAGTGGTCTAACTTTTTCTTTAGAAATTAACTTCTTTGGAGAAGAGTTGAATTTACATACCTCAGACGACTTCCGAAAAAGTTTGAGCTTGTTTGTTAATC
>NW_020648192.1:0-391 GCF_003573695.1 Papaver somniferum
ATTTAGCTTACGCTTTCGTGTACAAAGATCTTTAGGAACTTGACATAAGCAGGAATCTGCCTAATTGCTTCTAACAATGGAATGTTAATGTTCACCTGCTTAAATGTTTCCATTATCTCGTTGAAAGTCGACTCCTTCTTTGTTGGGGCTAACAACTGTGAGAATGGGGCTCTGGGAACAAAGTCAGGCTCAGCAGGACCCTCATTGGTCTCTTTGGAGACTCTATCAGTCTCCTCATTTTCGGTCTCAGAAGGGTGAACTACAGCATGTTCACTATCAGGCATGACAACCTTATTATCAACTTTTTTTCCACTCCTAAGGGTTGTAATAGAATTCACATGATTGCACGATTTCTCTCCTTTGGGATTAGGATCAGTATGACTAGGGAACC
>NW_020648193.1:0-55085 GCF_003573695.1 Papaver somniferum
ATGTGGTTTACCTAGGTGATGATACCAAGATTGACTTCGTTTTCCCACCAACAATTTTATTTCCAACTGTAGAAACGTATGAGTTTGAAATATGTCAGTTATTAAGTTTTGAGACTAAGCCTAATTACTTTAGGAGATTAGAATCGAAACATTTTCTTAAGAATGACCACCACTTTCATTATGGTCAACCATGTGAGTCAACCATGATTGAATTTGAGGATCCCCAATTATTCAGGTTATTATTATGTACTTCAATTTTCCTTGTGAGTTTTTCCAGACTCCGCAACCTGAATCAGATCTTTCCACTGAGGAAATCCATCCCAAAGAGGTTTACCTACACCCATTTATAGAGTTTGAACCTGAACCACAACTAGATATAATCTTCCTAAACAAATACTGGATAAGGTTGTGATTGGTTTGTTCATTATTTTTGCCAATTGCTATTTTCTTTTACTTGTGTCAGCTCTATTTGGTTTTGAAGATCCACGGTTGTTCCGGCTATTATTATATGATTCGAGGTGGTTATTCTTTCTTATGTCTGGCCGAAGATTTTAAACTTAACACTTATTGGGAGTTAACCCATGCTCTTGCAACACGGTAATATCTTTCCTTAACTCTTTTGCTTCAAGTGGTAATTGTTTCTCCTTGTTCATGCATTTAATTTCATCTTTAGAATATTGAGTACAATGTTAGATTTAAGTTTGCGGGTGGGGTAGAAATTTTTTGTTAGTTTTTGGTTACAATAAATAAACTCCGGGGCCTAGAAATTTATGTCGATTAACGATGACACTAATGAATCTAAGTGGATGGAAGTATCTTGGTTGTAGGAGTTGAGGAACCAATCTGATTTGATGGAAACATATATATAGGGTCTATTCATAAAAGCACATAGCTCAGGTGTTAGAAATAACATGGTAGTTTCGCCATATCTCGTTAAGTCTTTTCACTTCTGTTTTTATTTTGTTTTCTTTTTAAAATATGTTTCTCTAAGTGATTAGATGGGGCACACAAATCAAGTTGTTACCACTGGTAGGGTGAAATAGAGTGATTGACATGAAGAAAAAAAAAAGATAAAAAAAAGAAGAGAATTCTTTAAAAAAAAAAAAATTGAGACCAGACCATCAAACCAACCAGATTAAATTCAATAAAGTCGACCACTGGTTCCCTTGTATATGCCAGTTGTGTTGATATTAGTCAGACTAGTATCTCAGTCCATTAGGATAGGTTCGTTTTGACAGTGGCCGTCAGACAGATATGAGAAATACCGTTCACCTTAGTCAACATCAAAACCATATACATTTTTCTCTAATCCATCTTATTGATCTATTCATGTGATTTTTTGATTCTGGATATTGATGTCCATAGTGCGATTATCTGAGTATAACTCTGTCATTTATATATGAATTTTAGTATGTGGGTGCAAAATCGTTTACATCAATTGGAATTTCGCATCAGGGTACATCCTCCTGTAGTCAATGAGAGTATGCCAACCAAGGAGATTCTTTAGTGCCATCCAAGGTTCTGCGTAGATAGCTAGGGTATGAGTAAAGGTTTTATGGGTACACCTCTTGTAAACCCTCCCGAGACTATAACTCGGCCACTAGGGCCACAAAGGGGTTCAAAGGCTTGTTGCACATGCTAAGTGCAATCGCAGTGCCTGCGACAGTGTGTTAGGATTTTATTTCTTATTTTAGTTTTGCTCGAGGACTAGAAAATAATAAGTTTGGGGGTATTTGATAGACACATTTTTGTGTCTAAATTATCTCGATGCTATATATTGTCAGGGATCATTTTTGTACTAATTACAGTGTTTTATGTTTGTGTAGGTATTTTGGTCAATAAATATTTTTGGAAAAAACAGCTTGAAAAGTTGATAAAGGCACCTGGAGGAAGTGATTTTGGCAACCACAGTTTGGATAAGGGGCACCCCTTAAGCTGGGGTTGTTTCAGCATTAGATCGCCTCGCCTAGTTTGTTTCCACGATATAGATATCGATCCCCTATTGGTTTTTGGCCTTTTTGTACCTCTTCTTTTCGTCTTTCTTCTTTTTCGGGTGATAAAGATACTTCTACGTGACGATAACTTAATCGCCCTAAATCCTCATCTGATTGTTCTTCATATGATGTATGTTTGGCACGGGTCGATCTCTCTCGCGAGGTTTTGGACGCGTGATTGATTTTTACCTCGCCTTTCTTGGGTTTATCACCTCGTTTGTGTCTTGGGTTAATATTAGGTGATCCTTCTAAATGATCGTTTTCATGATCTTAGGTTATTTTTCTTCCTCGTGGGAATCTATCCTTCATTTCCTCGTTCAAGGTATCAGGTATGTCGATATGCTCATCATTTTACAAATTCTCCAAAGGATTCTCCTCCTCGGGGACCTCCTTTGGTCCAGCTAATATCACCTTGCTTTTCTTCAGATGTTTCAGTCTCTTGTTTTTCTTCTCCAACCTTTTGTTGCTTCGTTCTAGTTTTTTCATTTTCCCTTTATGCACTTTTTGTGTTTTCATAATGGCCAGAAGGGCAGCAAGTCTAGAGGAATCATCCTTCTCAGTTACGGTGTTTGTCACTTGATTTGGCAACCCCCTTAGCTGAATCAAGTGGATATCACATTGGGATTTTATTTCCCCACAGAATCTGAGTTATCTGTTAACCCTTCCCGATATTGGTTATCGGGTTGCCCCTCACCTGGGAGCACTCCATTGAGCCGAGCTTCGCCTATCTCTATCCCGTCAAGTCCTTCATGTGACGTGCGGTTGTAATACTTTTTATGCGGTAAATAAGAATTCGTTGCTCGGACTTGAAAAGATTTAAAAACAAAAATATATATACAAAAATTTGTCACAGGATCAAGAGATATTAGGACTCAGGATTCCACCATTAATCATTTACACAATTCATATATTATTCCTAAACAATTATAGCTCAAATGATACCAACTCTTATTCTTGCCAAGGTAGATTTTTAGAAGATTAATTGTAAATCTTAAGCATGGCATATCAAAAGAATTAATCCTAAGCATAAACCATCAAATGAAATGACAATCAATTAAGAAAAATCTTAAAACGATTAATTAAAAGTGCAAGTAGTCATAAAAGAATTAAATATAATTATCATATGCGTGAAATATGGCTTCCTCCATCATCCCAGTATTGGGGTTTAGCTATTGATATTCATCATGTTCTCAAAATACATTTTTATAGCTCAAAAAGTTGATTAAAAGATGAGAAAATGCTAAAACAGAGATTCGCAACAGTTATAAGCGTTACAGTTCGCTGTATAAAACAAAACTGAAGTGTAGCAAAGAAACGATACAACCTCAGCGCTGTAAAACAACGACACTTCCTCGCTGTTGTTGACGCTGGTGAAGAACGACGGACCTAGCTGGTCCGTTCTTCGTGTTCTTCAGCTCCTTCTTCTTCAGCAGTAGCAGGTGACTTTGCTGCAAGTCATGATTTCTCGCTCCTCTCGGCTCCAAACCTTCCCCAAACTCTTGATAAAACTTCTAAGACTCAAAGGGAACTTATTTATACGTAACAGCTCCACCAAGTCTTCACGAAATATCTCTTTTATCTCCCAATATCTTTTTTATTCTTCACGGCCAAAATCTGGTATTTCTTTCCTTGTACGCGTTCAATGCTCCATAAAAACTCTCCTTGTTTACTGCGTATCATTCTAAAGATAAAAATGAATCCTGAGAAGATATTCTCCTCCAATATCACGCATGTAACTTCCAACAGGACCCGATATTCTCTCGAAATATTCTCCCTCTATGTTTAGCTTTGTTCTCCTATCCTAGCCCAAGTTGATCGATCAAATTGCTTGTACTAACCCTGTTTAGTGTACTCAAGTCCAGCCCAACTGATTCTGGGTATTGAATCTCTTTAGAAATCGTCCAAAATCAAATTGAAAATCCATGCATACGTGATTGACTTTTCCCGCCAAATTCCGTTATTTGAATTTTGAGAAGGGAAGCCCCTTATCCTCTGATGGGGTGCGAATAGCAAGTTGGGCTGAAATATAATTCATGGGGTGGAAATAACCAAATCTTGGGTGCCTTTAGTAATTTTTCTGGGATGTTTTCCGGACTTTTTCGGGGTTCCTCCGGGGTATCTCTGGGGCGCTTCCGGTACACTTCTGGGGCGCTTCCGGTACACTGTCTATGGAGCTCCAAACGCCACATTTTTAGCCAATTTCGCCGCAAAACCTTATTTTTCCAAAAACACCTACAAATAAATAAAACACCATAATAAGTATAAAATCGAGCACAAATATTATATACAATTGGGTTATATTAGACACATAAATGCGTATATCAAATACCCCCAAACTTATTATTTGCTGGTCCCGAGCAAATTAAATCTACAAAATAAAATCTTAACTCACTAGGTGTCCCTAGTGACCGAGTTAATCTCGGGAGGGTTTACCATAGGTTTACCCACAAAAACTTTACTCCAGACCCTAGCTATCTACACAGAATCTCGGAAAGCACTAAAGAATCTCCTTGGTTGGCATATAATTATTGACTCTAAGAGGAAGAACCCTGATGCGAAATTCCAATTGAGGTATACGAGTTTGCACTCAAGTATACTAAAATCCATATAAGTGACAGAGCTCTACTAAGATAGTTTCACGATGGACATCATACTCGGAGTAAGACTAATCAAATGAAAAGATTAAGAAGATGGAAAAAAAAAATTTAGATGGTTTGAAAAGTGAACGGTGTTTCCCATATCTGTCTGAAGGCCTCTGCCAAGATGAACCTAACCTAAATGACTGAGATACCAGTCTGACTAATATTAACACACTGGCATATACAAGGGAACCAGTGGTTAATAATCCTAACTCTAGGTCAACACAACTGGCATATACAAGGGTACCAGTGGTCGACTTTATTAAACACACATTTATTTAAGAACTAACAACATGATTGGATCTTGTGGACCCAAGCACATGTTTCTTGTCAACAGATTACATGGTAATTCCCGTGGATCCTGCATTCCACGCTTGTTTAAGCAACAGAGACAGGAAGAACACACACATATTGCTATCCAAGTGTTAGTATTTATTCCGGTTGGTCTACTGGTCTGGTTTTTTTTTTTTAAAAGGTAACTCAGTCACTCTATTTCACCCTAGCAATGGTAACAACTTGAGTCGTGTGCCCCACCGAAACACTTGAAAAAGAAAAGTAAAAATAGAAAGTGAAAAGGACTCGACGAGATACGGCAAAACTATCATGTTATTTCTAACACCTGAGCTCTGTGCTTTTATGAATAGACTCTATAGATGTTTCCATCTAGTCAGATTGGTTCCTCAACTCCTAAAGCAAAAATGTTTCCATCCACTTAGATTGGTTAGTGCTATCCTTAATAGGCGTAAATTTCTAGGCTCTGGAGTTTATTTATTGCAACTAAAAATTTTCTCCCATACTCCCAAACTTAAATCTAGCATTGTCCTCAATGTTCTAAAGATGAAATTAAAAGCATGAACAAGGAGAAACGGTTACTATTTGAAGCAAAAGAGTTAAGGAAGTATATTACCGGGTTGCATGAGATTGGGTTACCTCCAAAGAAGTGCTAAGTTTAAAGTCTTCAGCCAGACTTAGGAAAGGTTTAGTCAACTCGAACGGTATAACAATAGCCTGAATAACTGTGGGTCTTTAAAACCAAAAAGAGCTGACAAAAGGAAACTGCAGTGAACCAAGAAAATGTACAAGACTACCATTCCCTTACCTAGTTTCCTGATAAATATCGCTAATTGCGGTTCAGGTTCAGGTTCTATGAACGGGTCTAAATAGACTATTTTCCTCAAATGCATTTCCTCATAGGTAGGATCCAAATTATTAGGTCCTAGAGTCTGGAAGAATTCAGATAAGAACCTAGATTCACAAAATGACCTAAATAATTTAGGATCCTCTAAGTCAATTAGGTATGACTCATCAAATTAAATGACAACCAATTAATTCAAATCATATTTCAATTAAAATTAATACAAAACTCATAAAAAGAATAAAATATATTTACCCATGTATGAAATTCAACCTCCTCCATTGTCCCAGTGTTGGGGTCTAGATTCCAATGTTGTAGATACTCTCAAAAGATTTTTCTTTTATTGCTCAAAAAGTGCTTACAATGGTGAAAATGGATAAAATAATCAAAGCAGCGAGTTTACAACGCTTTATGGACGTTGCAGACTCGCTGTACAAAACAGGCATTGCGAACTGAAGATATACGTTAATAATAGACTATTACAGAACTTGAAATATACGACCCTAGAAAACGACTATCCTTAACAGCTAATGTTCTTCATGTTCATCTTCTCTGCAGCAGCAGAAACTTCTTTCTGCAACTCGTGATTGATCACTCTATTGCTCTCTGTTCCTCTCTGTTCTAACCCCTATATCTCCATATCCGATCTACTGCTCCTCTACACCTTATATAGACTCACAAATACAAGAAATATCGCCCAATTACTCTAATCGTCCTCCATTACTAGGCTTTAAAGAATATATCCTCGGAATATTTTCTTCCCTTTCTTATCTACTGATGCTGTCAACCAGTGTTTACATGCTCCAAACATGCTGCCAACACATTAAAGAATGAGTCAACACGCTGAAAACACATGCAGTTTTTGCAAAACCACATCAACAGATTCCCGAGTATCATTCAACCTCTGTTTCCCTTCAATCCTACGTTGCATCCCTCTTTCTTCGAATTTAATGGACTTACCAGTCCTAGTTAGATGAAACATGCCCAATACAACCAATTCCATCGATTGGATCTCTTTAGATACCTTCCAAACCCAAGACAATAGTCTCGGGTTTTAAAGAAACACTGCTCTTACCTGTTTTGCTCCCAAACGATTATCCATCCAAACTGAATTGATTTCAACGACCATACCATGCATGTGATACTCAAACAAAACTTCCCAAACAATTACAACTATTGAGTCTCACTGAAATGATACAAAAACGCGAACCCTAAACTATGGCCGGTGATGAACATAGTTTTCCCGTCGAACTGAAAATTCAAATGAAGAAGATGGTGTCCCCCTAACCAAACCGGGGGTGCGAATAGCAGATGTCCAACTGAGGTTCCCCTTATAAATTGGGTTGCCCCTTATCCAACAGTGGGAGTCTGAAAAACAAGTGTACTCCGGGTGTTTTAGACAACTTTTCGAGCCGATTTTTCCAACAAATTTTATTTCCCAAAAATTCCTACAAACATATAAAACACCAAAATTAGTAAAAAAACGAGTGCCAACAATACGAACAATTGAGGACAATTTAGACACAAAAATGTGTTTATCAAATACCCTCAAACTTATTATTTGCTAGTCCTCGAGCAAAAATAAAATCCTAACTCACTGTCGCAGGCATCATCGATTGCATTAAGCGTATGCAATAAGCCTTTAAACCCCTATGTGGCCCTAGTGGCCGAGTTATAGTCTCGGGAGGTCTTACCTGAGGTATACCCACAAAACCTTTACTCCAGACCCTATCTATCTACGCAAAACCTTAGAAGTCACTAAGAATCGCGTTGGTTGGCATACTTTTTGACTACAGGAGGAAGTACCCTGATGCGAAATTCCAATTGATGTATACGAGTTTGCACTCAAGTATACTAAACTTCATATATAAGTGACGTAGCTCTACTCAGATAGTTTCTGGACATCATAACCGGAGTCAACCTTTCACATGGATGGATTAACAAGATGGATATAGAAAAACATAGATGGTGAACGGTGTTTCTCATATCTTTCTGAAGGCCACTGCCAAAATAAACCTATCCTAATGGACTGAGATACTAGTCTGACTAAAATCAACAAAGCTGGCATATACATGGGAACCAGTGGTCGATAATCCTAACTCTAGGTCAATACAACAGGCATATACAAGGGTTCCAATGGTCGACTTTATTGAATTTATTTCGGTTGGTCTAATGGTCTGGTCTCAATTCTTTTTCATTTTTCTTTTTTTTTTTTGGTATCTCAATCACTCTATTTCACCCTAGCAGTGGTAAAAAATTGATTCGTGAGAAACATAAAACAAAAACTAAAAAAAATACAGAAGTGAAAAGGATTCAATGAGATATGGCGAAACTACCATGTTTTTTTCCTAATACATGAGCTCTGTGCTTTTATGAATAGAATCTTTAAATGTTTCCATCTAGTCAGATTGGTTCCTCAACTCCTACAACCAAGATGCTTCCATCCACTTAGATTGGTTAGAGTCAGATTGGTTCCTCAACTCCTACAACCAAGATGCTTCCATCCACTTAGACTGGTTAGTGCCATCCTTAATAAACATAAATTTCTAGGCTCTAGAGTTTATTTATTGCAACTAAAAAGTTTCTCTCATACCCCCAAACTTAAATCTAACGTTGTCCTCAATGCTCTAAAGATAAAATTAAAAGCATGAACAAGGAGAAACTGTTACCACTTTAAGCAAAAGCGTTAAGGAAAGATATTAAAGTGTCCTGTTCAAAACAACTACATCTAGTTGTGGTTCAGGTTCAGGTTCAATAAAGGGATCTAAATTAAAAAAAAATCATGGATTGCACCTCCTCATATGTAAGATCCGAATTATCAAGTTATAGAGCATGACAATACTCAAATAGTAATTTAGAAGCACATAATAATAACCTGAATAATTGAGGATCCTTAAAGTCAATCAGATTTGACTCACACAACTGACCACGATGAAAGTGGTGGTAATCCCTTAAACAAATGTGTCGACCCTAATATCCTAAAGTAATTAGGTTTAGTCTCAAAACTCAATAAACGACACATCTGAAACTCATATGTTCCCACAATTGGTTGAAAAATATTTGGTGGGAAAACAAAGTCAATCTTAGTATCATAGCCTAGGTCAACCACATCAACAGAGAATGGGTTTCTAACAACTGAACTTCTTTGTGGACATCATTAGGTTCGGGAAAACATGTATGAAGATAATCTCATATAATGGTTGAGGCACATTTGTCAAGTCCCAAGTGAGGGACCTTTTTAAGAATTAAAGCACATGGAGAATGATAATCACCCCCAAACTTAGTGTTTTCAGTGTCTCTAGAAAGACTAGTCACAACTTTCCTAGTTTCAAGGTCATCAGATTCCTGAAAATGGCCAATTGATTCTCCTAAGTCAGGTACATCCTCACTCATATCGACGGGTTCATATTTTTTTCTGAGTCTATTGTTTCTAAATCGCTAGACTCAAAATATACCCGTTCCTCTAAAACGGGGATACTTCTAGTCAAATCCTCATCCTTTTGAATAGGTGAATAATTATTAAAATTATTTGGATTGGAACTAGAAATAATATTATCATTGTAAAGCTCAATTGGATTAACAAATTCCTGATCACTAAGCCTACATATTTCAGATTCTTCATCAGCACTATCATAATAACATGAAAATTATTGGACCTCATCTAAAGTATTGCTTCCAATTCTATCCTCGTCATATTGATTATGTAAATAAAAATTTTCCTCACTTTCAAGGTTGATTTTTGAAGCAATGTATTGGCAATGCAAAGTAATTCGAGCAATTCTTTCTTCCATCTCTAACTCAGGCCTACGTGTTGACTCAACAAACTCACATGTTGACTCAGTTAACTTACATGTTGACTCAGCTAACTTCCTGAGGTTATCTTCTAAAGAAGGTTCACTCATTGACAGTTCTTTCGTCTATAACTAAGTCATATGTGTCCGCTAACTTATGTGTCGACTCAAGTAACTTATGTGTTGACTCAATTATCTTACGTGCCTCTTCTAGTTTAGGAGAAATATGAAATCTTGATCGTATGACCGGTATGCATGTGAATAGTAATTTGGCTCACCGTGGTATGTTCAAAAGGATGACGTTCCCAATCACTATTCACACTATGGTCATAATATGAATAATGTTCATGTTGCTCAGTCGAAATATCATTGTATTGGCTATACCAGTTCGACATCCTAACTACAAGGGAATTCTAAACAAGCACAAAGAAGGCTGACTCGACCACAATAAGCCTATTTTTTCTAGAAAACATAAAGCATGATAGCTCCCTTAGATTGTTTCTAGACAAGCTTTCATTCTTTCGAAAATGAATTTGTTACAATCTGAGCAAACCTCTCTGGAGTCTATCCGAGTTAAAGTAAGTTGAATAGAGATGAGGGAAGCTCAACGGAGCTTTGATACCCAAGGCCTCACCGGCATTACAAGCCGTATTCAATTTACAGAAACCATCATTAACTTCGAAGTATGCTCAATAGAGAAACCAATATTTTTCGAACGACTTTCCTATTAAGCTCGTTACCCTATCGGTCTCGTTCTAGTCCAAATTTTAAGGCTTAGTTTCGTGTAGGTTACGTGTTCCTAAGGCGGGCAAGAGTGATGAAATCCGAGTCCTTATCTTGATTTTGCCAGGCCTTGCCCTTTACTAGAAAATTAAATCCGATTTCATATCCTCATATATGCATACAAAATCATCCAGTAAACCCGCTGCCAGGGGATTCGTGGGTGTTTAAAATTCTTATCTCCCGTTCCAGATGGGGGATGAACCGTTGAAGTCGACTCGGGACACCGACTCCAATGTCAGTGTACGAACCCAAGGAGCCGAGGCGATATCGTAATCGCCGTCCTTCTCTGCAAACAGTTTATATTTAAAACTACCCTTCCATTGGGTTTTAAAAAAAATGTCCAATGTCCAAAAATAGAATTCAAAAAGTGTCCAAAAATAACTAAAATAAAATATTAAAAAAAATAAAAATTCTAATGACAGTTTCTAAAAATAAAAAGAAATAACTATATACAAGAAAAAAAAAATTCTTCTTCACTCCTTTAGGATTTCTCTTTTCTTTCCTTCTTTGGCTTTGCTTTTCTTTTTAACACTTTTTTCTTTTTCATAAGCTCCGCACCAATTCTGAAAGCAAACAAAAATACCAAAACGCGTAAAAAAGAACAAAAATAATAATAAAAAAAACCTAAAAACAAATCTATACACAAGTCCGCGTTGGCGGCGCCAAAAATTAATCGTATTTTTAATAGTGGTAAATTGAGTAGTCGTTCACTCGGACTTTGTTGAGATTGATTTCTGGCTTAAATAAAGAAAATACTGAAATAATAAAATATATTTACAAAATATTGTCACAGGATGAAGATAGTTACTGGGACTATGGATTTGGCCGAATTCACAACACAAGGTTCATCATATATTCTTTAACAATTAAAACTCAATAAAATTAACATGGTACCAGGGTAGATTCTTAAAATATTAGTTGTAAATCCTAAGCACGATGTATCAAAACATTTAAGCTAAGCATACCTCTTCAAATTAAATGACAACCAATTAATTCAAATCATATTACAATTAAAATTAATGCAAAAGTCATAAAAAGAATAAAATAAATTTACCCATGTATGAAATTCAGCCTCCTCCATTGTCCCAGTGTTGGGATCTAGCTTCTCATGTTGTAGACACTCTCAAAATATTTTTTTTATTGCTCAAAAAGTGCTTACAATGGTGAAAATGGAGAAAATAATCAAAGCAGCGAGTTTGCAACGCTTTATGGACGTTACAGACTCGCTGTACAGAACAGGCGTTGCGAACTGAAGATATACGTTACTAATGGACTATTACAGAACTTGAAATATATGACCCTAGAAAACGACTGTCCTTAACAGCTAATGTTCTTCATGTTCATCTTCTCTGCAGCAGCATAATCTTCTCTCTGCAACTCGTGATTGATCACTCTGTTGCTCTCTGTTATAACCCCTATCTCTCCATATTTTCTCTACTGCTCCTCTGCACCTTATATAGCCTCACAGATACAAGAAATATCGCCTAATTACTTCAATCATTCTCCATTACTATGGTTTAAAGAATATATCCTCGGAATATTTTCTTCTCTTTCTTGTCTACTGATGATGTCAACCAGTGTTTACATGCTCCAAACATACTACCAACACATTAAAGAATGAGTCAACACGCTGAAAACACATGCAGTTTTTGCAAAACCGCATCAACAGAATCCCGAGTATCATTCAACCTTTATTTCCCTTCAATCGTACGTTGCATCCCCCTTCCTTCGAATTTAATGGACTTACCAGTCCTGTTTAGATGAAACAGGCCCAATACAACCAATTCTATTGATTGGATCTCTCTAGATACCTTCCAAAGCCAAGACAACAGTCTTGGGTTTTCAAAAAAACATTTCTCTTCCCTGTTTTGCTCCCAAACGATTATCCAACCAAACTGAATTGATTCCAACGACCATACCATATATATGATGCTCAAACAAAACTTCCCAAACAATTAAAGCTATTGAATCTCGCCGAAACGATACAAAAACGCGAACCCTAAACTCTGGATGGTGATGAACATAGTTTTCCCGCCGAACTGAAAATTCAAATGAAGAAGATGGTGTCCCCCTAACCAAACTGGGGGTACGACTAGCAGGTGTCCAACTGAGGTGCCCCTTATCCAAAAGTGAGAGTCCGAGTAACACGTGTCCTCCGGGTGTTTTAGACAATTTTCGAGCCGATTTTTCCAACAAAGTTTATTTCCCAAAAATTCCTACACATAAAACACCAAAATTAGTACAAAAAGGAGTGCCAATAATACGAACAACTGAGGACAATTTAGACACAAAAATGTATCTATCACCTACTTGTTTTATACTCTTGGTACAGATATCTTTACCGACCTTACTGAAAACAAGGTAAATGCTAATTATCTCCAATTGGTAAAAAATCTTGATACTGCTAATAAGTATGCTTGGGAACGACTTCGCTAGCTTACCTGCTGGAACAACTTGCGACCGCGTCAGGTTGATAAGTACAGACATCGGAGGGAACTTCACTTTGCTTCAGGTAACTTCTGGGAAATCAGTGTGTGCTTCGACTTATAACTATAATATCATGTAAGCCGAACTTGTTACTTATCTGGTTCGGATTATGATACTTGATCCATATAAGGCAAACAATGCTATGAGTTTACAAACTTTATTCTTACTTTGATATTTCCAAGTAAAACTTGTTTCTATTACTTCAATTCCTTTGATTTTTTAAATGTGGTTCTTTGGATATAGGTGTGGGTATATGACTGTTTCCCAATTTTAAAATTGGCCAAAACATTTGAAAAGGATATCGATTAGGTTGATATAAATCCAACTGCAACACGAAACGAGTATGAGGACTCGAAGAAAAGGAACAAAAAACTATTGGTGGCAAGTTTGAGAGAGACGTTAGACACAATGGGTGTTGATGACGTTGTTTTTCAACCATATGAGAAGGAAGATGAAGAATATTAAGTTGTTGAAGATGACGATATGCCGGTAGGTATGTACCATGGGACATTATTTTATCCCGGTGGTTATGTTCTATACTATCCTCGGCGAGTACTCCTTCAATTAGGATGCTTCCAAAAGTTTCCTTTGTTTGACGAGAAATTCAGGTTGTTAGCAAAGAGTGGTAATGGAACTAAAAGCACCACCTCATCATGGAAACCAAAGTATGATCCTGATCCCACCTGATAGGCTAGGAATGAGTACCTAAACTATGTTTATATTAACCTGCAAGTGCACAGGGTCAAGTTATAGAAAGTGTGCAAGAGAGGGTCAGTCCACAGGGACAAGGAGAGCGCAAGCTAGGTTATTTCTATGTTTATCACTATGGGTCAATTCTAAATGGTAACAAAAAGCTGTTTTGTTGTATTGGAACAACAAGTTGTTGGTATTAATTCAAAGTAACACAGACATGAAGCAAATCAGGAAATAAAAGTAGATTGTAAGCAAAGATTAGAAGGCACTAGGGGATTGGAATCCACCACTTAATCCTAAGCTAAGGCCATACCCATTCAACTTAAGTTCTTGTTTCTCTCCATAGAAGGACATAATGGATAATAATCTAGCTATTTTATCTAATTCACTTCTAGCATGAACTGTCTTCTTACAGTACAACTCATCACAAGTGCATTTGAATATTTTAGCTAGTCATCATCCCTAAACAGTGAACATCATAAGAACATCAAATTGAACAACAATTTTCTTAACATGTGACTAAGGGTTTCATCTACACCCTAGTTGGTTGATTTAGAACATGAACACAACCCCTAGCATGTTACTAGCAGTTATGAACCACATGGAGATTTCAAGAAAACAGGGTAAGAAAATAAGAGATGAATTTCTACTGAAAACTAATATATTTCGTACTTGGCTAGTCCAAGCATAGCCAAATTTAACACCCAACATATCAATTTATAGTTATATCAACTAACCCTAAAAAAATCCCCAATTCAGTAAATTAGGGTTTTACAGAAAGTCAAATTAAATCTTACCTAATCTTTGAAATCACTCAATAGTTTCGACCCATGCCTCTATATCTTCTATTGCGTCTCTTGCTGCTTCCAATTGCTTCTCTAGCCTCATATCCATCAACCCAGTTCATCACTTTTACACGCAAACAGTGAGAAGAAGGGTGTGAAAACGATGAACTCGACTGATAGTTAGTGGGGAAGGTCAGTGGTGATGATGGTTTGGTTGCTCGATGTGGTGGTTGTGGTGGTGGTTGAGGCGGCATGGAGGAGTTGCAGAGAGGGAAGGGGGAAGAAGAGAAGAAGAACTCGATGGATTTTGGCTAAGGGTTTGTTTGGTTTGTGGGATATAGACTTAGGTACTAGGGTGTTTGTCGGGATCCTCAAATCTTGATGTTCGGTGAGGGGAATCCGTAGGATGATGGATTGATCCAACGACGCGATGAAAATGGAAGTGGAGCGACCGTTGGATGACGAGATACATCAAAATTGACGGTCCAAGATGGAGCTAGGTACTATGATGTTAGACAGGAACTTCAAATTTTGATGCACGATGCTGAAGTGACCGTGGGATGAAGTGATGGATACAATCTGACGGCTAAAGGGAAAAACGGGTTTGGGTTTGGATTTTAGTCTTTAATAAATGGGTTTGGGTTTAGGAAATGGGTTTGGGCTTAGACAATCTTGAGCCCACTTCTTCTTTAAGAACAAATTCTTCCTTGTTAAGCCCATTTTTATCCTTGAGTCTTCCATACCACATTCTTCACTTCTTTTCCGCTAGAATTTCCGTCGGTTTTCTCACGTGTCTTTGCTCTTTCCACTCCGCAACTCAACTAGTCTTTATTTATCACCTAAAAATACAAAATTAAATAATATAAAATATTTATCCCTGAGGAGAGTAAAATACAGAATTCATTATAAAAACAGAATTAATGGTATGCAAAATGGGATAAGTGCCAATAAAATGATAAGAAATAATGCAATATTTGGCACCTATCAAATACCCCTGAACCTGAATTTTACTTGTCCTCAAGTAAAACAGAAACTAAGGAAATCCTACCTATACCATTGTCGCTGGTTTCTCGATTGCATTTAGCGAATGCAACAAGCCTTTTGAACCACTAAGTGCCCCTAGTGGACGAGTTGAAGTCTCGTGAGGTTTTGCTTAGAACATACCCACAAAGTTCTAGGCCAAAATATAAGCTCAGGTTGTATAATTTTCCTTCAGAAATGGGAAATGGACCCATGAAGTCAATCCCCCACACATCAAATAGCTCAACGATCAGAATCGGATTCAACGACATCATGTTTCTCCTCGAAATACTTTCTAGCTTTTGACAGCGTTCACAAGCAATACAATACTCATGGCAGTCTTTAAACAATGATGGCCAGTAAAACCCACACTGCAAAATCTTTGCAGCAGTTTTCTTGGCACTGAAATGCCCTCCACATGCTTGGTCATGACAGAACGATATCACATCTTTCTGTTCAATGTCGGGTACACATATCCTAATGATTTGGTCTCGGAAGTACTTAAACAAATATGGGTCGTCCCAAAGGAAATGTTTAACTTCAGCCAAGAACTTAGAACGGTCTTGTCGAGACCAATGCAAAGGCATTCTACCTGTAGCGAGGTAGTTGACAATGTCGGAAAACCAAGGAAGGTTTGACACAGACATCAAGAGCTCATCAGAGAATGAATCTCTAATCAACATGGAATCATCGATAGACTCAGTAGTTAATCGGGACAAGTGATCAGCAACCACATTTTCAGAACCATTCATATCACGAATTACGAGATCGAATTATTGCAATAATAGTATCCATCGAATAAGACGAGCTTTAGCATCCTTCTTAGAAAGAATGAATCTCAAAGTCGCGTGGTCAGTGTAAATGATGATCTTAGATCCTATCAAATAAGATCTAAACTTGTTTAATGCAAAAACTACAAAAAGTAACTCGTTCTCGGTAGTTGAATAATTGAGTTGAGCATCATTAAGAGTTTTACTAGCATAGTATATCACATATGGTAGTCTATAAACACGCTGTCCCAAAACATCGCCAATGGCATAATCATAAGCATCACACATTATCTCAAATGGCAAGTTCCAGTCGGGTGGTTGGACAATAGGAGATGAGGTAAGGAGAGATTTGAGTTCTTCCCACGCCTTCACGCACGCAGCATCGAAGTTAAAGACAACATCTTTGGCAAGTAGATTACACAAAGGTCTTAAGATTTGGCTAAAGTTCTTGATAAATCGCCGGTAGAAACCAGCGTGACCTAAAAATGATCGAATCCCCTTCACAGATTGGGGTTGTGGTAAATGTTGAATGAGGTCGACTTTAGCTTTATCAACTTCAATTCCTTTTTCTGAAACGATGTGTCCTAGAACTATGCCGGAGTTCACCATAAAATGACATTTTTCCCAATTCAAAACCAAATTCTTTTGTTTACATCTAGACAGAACAAGGACAAGATGGTCCAAACAGTTGTCAAAAGATGAACCAAACACAGAGAAATCATCCATAATGATCTCGAGAAAACTATCTATCATGTCTGAAAAATGCTCATCATGCATCGCTGAAAAGTAGTCGGTGCATTACACAACCCGAAGGGCATACGTCTGAAAGCAAATGTCCCAAATGGACACGTGAATGTATTTTTTTCCTGATCTTCCGGTGCAATGTAAAGTTGGTTATAACCGGAAAAGCCATCTAGAAAACAGTAGTGACTGTATCCAGACACACGTTCTAGCATTTGGTCTATGAAGGGAAGAGGGAAGTGATCTTTTCTTGTTACTGTGTTCAACTTTCGATAGTCAATACAGACTCGCCATCCTGTGGTTGTACGTGTAGGGACTAACTCGTTATTCTCGTTCTGAACTACAGTAATGCCTGAATTCTTAGGCACAACTTGAATGAGACTAACCCATTTACTATCTGAAATCGGATATATGATACCCGCATCAAGTAGTTTCAAGATCTCACTCTTAAAAACATCTCTCATGTTAGGATTAAGTCTCCTTTGCATTTTCCTAGATGGTTTGGCATTCTCTTCAAGATTAATGTGGTGCATGAAAATGGTGGGACTTATTCCTTTGAGATCTGAGATGGTCCATCCTAAGGCTTCTTTCTGCTCTTTAAGTACTTCTAAAAGCTTGTTTTCCTATTCTATGTTTAATCGTGAAGAAATGATAACATGTAAGGTATCATAAGGACCTAGAAATGCATATTTCAAAGTATCAGGTAATGGTTTCAATTTCTGCTTGGCCTTAGGAGACTCATCCGAAGATATAACAAACTTCAGTGGGAGTTGTTCCACTTTAGTCTACCATTCAGTGATGTTCATTTGAGGTACAGATTCGAGCAAAGATTGGACTTCACCAATGTATTCATCATAATACAACTCCAAGTTAACATCTTCCAAACATGCTTGCAAGGGATCTTCTGATATAATGCTAGTCAGTGAATCTTATATCAAACTCTCAATCATATTGATCTCATGTATATCCTCATCATCAAGATTCATATGCTGTTGACTAACATTAAACACATTCAATTCTATAGTCATGTTTCCAAAAGACAGCTTCAACACTCCATTACGGCAATTGATGATTGCATTAGACGTCGCCAAGAAAGGACGTCCTAAAATGACAGGAATGTGGCTATCCGGGTTTTGTACAGGTTGAGTGTCTAAGTCAATAAAGTCTACAGGAAAGTAGAATTTATCAACCTTAATCAAAACATCCTCAATCACACCTCTAGGGACTTTGACGGATCGTTCCGCCAATTGGAGAGTTATGGGTGTCGGCTTCAACTCTCCAAGACCTAACTGCGCATAAACAGAATATGGCAGGAGGTTCACACTTGCACCTAAATCTAATAAAGCTTTATTGACCGTGTGTTTTCCTATAATGCAAGAAATTTTTGGAAAACCTGGGTCCCTAAAATTAGGTGGAGTTTTGTTCAGAATGATGGAACTCACCTGTTCAGCTAAGAAAGCACGTTTGTGCACATTAAGCTTGCGCTTTTGAGTGCACAAGTCTTTAAGGAATTTGGCATATGCAGGGATCTGCTGAATTGCCTGAAGAAATGGAATTTTGATGTTGACTCTTTTGAACATTTTTAACATCTCATTGTAGTGGGTGCTTTTCTTTTGTTGAACTAACCTCTGAGGATATAGAGCAATATGGGCATTAGGTGGGAGAGGGACATTCACAGCAGTAGAATTGTCAGCTTCACTAATGTGCTTGGACTCATTTTCTAAATTGGAGGTTTTCTTTGGTGGTGTAGGCAATGCTAAGTTTGTCTCAGATTCGTTTGTGTTTGGCATGCCTACTTTGTTCTCAACAATCTTACCACTTCGGAGAGTGATGATGGAATGGACTTGGTCGGGTGAGGTTTCATCGCAAGATATTTTGCCTGCTTGAGATATCCTCTTTGGATTTTGTTGGGGTTGACTAGGAAGTTTACCCTTTTCTCTTGTATTCAGTGCATCGCAAATTTGACCTATCTGTAGTTCTAAAGCCGAGACTCGTTGATCAGTTGCTTTCTCATTTTTCAGCAGATTTTGGGTCAACAGATTGATACTCTCTTCAATGCTAGACAACTTCTTTTCAGCGGTGTATTGAGGGTACGACTGCTGTTGAGGATTTATAGGGTATTTATACACTTGATTGTTTTACTATCCTTGGGGGTTTCCAGATGTACCTCCTTGAATAGGTCCTTTAGACCATGAAAAGTTGGGGTGGTTGTAGGTCTGTGAATAAGGGTTATGCTCTTGTTTTTGAAACATAGCATGTGCCTGTTCCAGCCTAGATTCTTGGAATGCATGCATTTTCGGACAATCACTGACCATCGGTACATATAGCACAGACAGCCATTTCGACATGTTCACAGAAAGCAGTGGTAGAAGGTTTTATATTTTTCTGTAGCTCTAACGCTTCTATTTTTCTTGCAAGTGATGCCATTTTTGCATTTCCCTAAAAATCAGACTCAATTCTATGGACCTTAGCTACAGGTGTAGTCTTTCTAGGTTCATGAATGGACTCCCACTATTGAGTTTTTTCAGCAACTTCAATCAGGAAAGTCCAAGAGTCATCAGCACTTTTATCTGTGAAGAGTCCATTACACATAGACTCTACAATTGTTCGGGTGGAAACATCTAGACCCTCATACAAAATTTGCACAAGTCTCCATTTTTCAAAACCATGGTGGGGACACTTGAGAAACAATTCATTGAATCTCTCAAGGTATCTAGCTAAGGTTTCACCTTCTAATTATACAAAGCTGTTCAGACTTTGACGAATTATCGCAGTCTTGTGATTAGGGGAGAACTTTTTGAAAAACTCTTTTGTGAGGTCATCCCATGTCCTAAATGACTGTGGATGTAAGGCATACAACCATGACTTGGCTTTTTCCTTCAAATAGAAAGGAAATAGTCTCAATTTTAGGGTTTCGTCAGACATTTGAGTGAAACGTATAGTTCCAAAAATCTCCTCGAATTCTCTCACGTGATGGTAAGGGTTTTCATTTTCAATTCCTCTAAACACGGGAAGCATTTGTATTGTGCTTGATTTTAGCTCATAATGACCAGTGGCTTCTGGAAAAACAATGCATAATGGCTGGCTTGCCCTTGTGGGTACATGTAATCCTTGAGACTACGGGGTTCTCCCATTATCTCAGGTTGGTCTGGTATGTCTTCCTCAGAAGTGGAGGGTGTGTCAATTTTTGCTATTGGATTGATTCTAACAAGTCGATTTGATTGGTCTATAAAGGTCACAATCATATCCCAATAAGAACATTAATCAATGAAATAACAAATAACAAGCCCACAATCAATGAGAAAATACGTCCCACAATTTTGGAGTATTTGATAAAAGTTTGGTTTTTTGATAAGAAGGGTCAAAGCCCAATTTGGTTTAAATAGGGTTTGTGAAACACAATTTGGTTTTTGGAGGTAAGGGATAGGACCAAAATTTGGTTTGTTAAAGGGTTAAAAAGAAATTTGGTTTTAAATGGGACAAATTTTTGGTTTTTTTTTTAATGGGTTTTGAAAAACTTTGGTTTCTTGGGACAAAACCCAGCTAACAGGCTTTTGGTTATCAGAGCCCAGCTAACGAATATTGGTTTTGAAAAACTTTGGTGAGACAAAGCCTAGCTCACGGCCCACTAGTTTGTTGCCTGGAAGCCCAGCTACGATTTACACGGCCTATTGGATAAGCCCAGATGGGTTAAATTTGTAGTTGGGTTCAGCTGGATTGGGCTCAAAAATTTAGCTGAAATTCGAAGCCCAACATGAGTTTTTGTAAAGGAAGAACCATAATATTGGGCATACCAAAATCTTTCAAGGCATACTGAATGAAGACAAAAAAGGTTGTTGAATAGCAAAATCAGATAACCCCTTAACCCAAATTTTTTTAATGACAAATCTGCCCTTTACGTATTAGTGTTAATAATCTTGATTAGTGACTAAATATTTTGTTTAGAGATTAAGATAATTTTCAGAATTATAAGAGTTGTTTAGATGAAAAATATGAGGAAAAAAAAATCAAAGTTTTGGTTTGGTTAAGAAGGAGAGAAAGAGAAGGAGAAAGTGAGAAAATTATAATTCTTGATTCAATGGAGGATGAGGAGGGTCATATATCATCTAAAAAACCTAGGAAAATACACATCAACTACACCAATGATTCCCAAATGGTTGATTTCTTAGATTATGAATCATGGTTCGGCGAAACAGGTTGAGGTTCGACTCACATCTATGAGCCGAATCTACCAATTGATGAACGGTTCGGCTTACTGAATCTATATTTGTTTTGCGCCGAACCTATAATTTCCAATTCCCACCCTTTTGCTAGACACTAGTTCGGCTTATATGAAAGTTTCATAGTAAGCCGAACAACATCCTGAATAGCCCGGAATAGAATCATTACTAATTCGGCTTACATATCCAAATTCGTATGTGCCGAACATAATTTTTTAATTTCTGGGTTGAAATATTATTACTGGTTCGGCACATATGGAGAATATCGTATCAGCCGAAACCTCTTATGTTCAAGGTTCGGCACATAATATGATTATCGTCTGAGCCGAACATGAATTTGTTAATTTTTGGGTTAAAATATTGTTCGCGGTTCGGCACATATTGAGGATATCGTATAAGCCGAAACCTGTAAATGTTCTTAGTTCGGCACATAATGTGATTATCGAATGCGCCGAACCTGAAGGACAAATGATTCGGCGTGTAACTAACATTAGAGGATAAGCTGAACTCTATAAATTCGGCGCATAACTGTTAAGCTATTCATTAAAACATGAAATTGAAGGTGTCCATAACCCAATCCCAGCACCATTAAAAACAAAGTTCAGGAACTAAAAGCAAAGGTGTTTGCAACACCATAAAAGTGTACTTAAAACTTAAGAAAAAGTGTACCATAAAAGTGTACATAAAAGGGAATTTAACCACGACACCTCTTCTTAGTTCCACGACCACCTCTTCTTCCACCTTGGTCTTCATCTTCCGACGCATCATTACCGGGTTGGACGGTAGCACCAACTTGGCTTGTACCTTCACCAACTTGTCGAGACCTCTTAGTGGTAGGCCTTTGTTCGGGTTCCTCGGGTCCTTGTACTTTGTTGATGATTGCATCCCACTTGTCGATGAAGTATTTTTGTTCTTCCACGGTCATTGTTGTTTTGCAACCAAGTTTGGCCTTCATTTTCTTCAACATCTCCCTACCCGCGACAACCTATTTTTCATTTGAGAACAACTTATAACCATGAGGTTGAAGACATTTTTACCATAACTAATATATGAAAACAGTATAGAGTGAAGTCATTCTTACCATAACCTTGAAAGCCTTGACTACATCTTCATAAGTAGACTTGTTGGTGATCTTGATTGGCCTCGCCTTCCCCTTATCAGATATCTTTTGCCTTTTCGTATTGATAATGAAGGGATGAGAAATTTGGTTATACCAATCCATATAGACCGGATCCTCTTCACATGGATCATCAAGTAAAGGTGTTAACTTGGACGCATCTAATGTGTGATTGTCTAAATTATTCCAAAACTCAACGGTGGGATCAGGATCATACTTTGGTTCCCAAGATGAAGTGGTGCTTTTAGTTCCCTTACCACTCTTTGGTAACAACCTGAATTTCTCGTCAAACAAAGGAACCTTTTGGACACATCCTAATTGACGGAGTACTCTCCTAGTATCGTATATAACATAACCACCGGGATACCACAATGGCCCATGATACATACCTACCGGCATATCCTCATCTTCAACAACTTCATCTTCTTCATCTTCATTCTCATATGGTTGAAAAGCGACATCATCAACACCAAGACAGTCTAACGTCTCTCTCAAACTTGCCACCAACTTCTTTTTGTTCCTTTTCTTGGAGTCCTCGTACGCGTACCATGCTGCAGTTGGCTCAGTATCAACATAATCGACATCTTTCTCAAATACTTTGGCCAAGTTCAAAATTTGAAAATTTGATTGATTTTCAAAGATGTTAAGTTCACTGTTTTTCAAAGTTCCAAAGATGCTATAAGCCCACAGTCCAAATTAAATTTCAAGCCCAAAGAGAATTAAACTACAGAACCAAAAGAAAATAAAATTGCAAGCCCAAAAGAAAATTAAATTACAAGCCCACAAATTTTAATAACACAGGCCCACTGAAAGTAAAGAAGGCCCAGTTGGGCTCTGCTAATGGGTTAGGCTTACCTGCTGTTGGAGGTGAAGATTGAACAAGGCCCAACTGGGCTGTGCAACAAACAAAAATGGATAAAAATCCCAACTGGATAGGCTAGGAATGAGTGTGCAAGAGATGAGTACCTAAACTATGTTTATATTAACCTGCAAGTGCACAGGGTCAAGTTATAGAAAGTGTGCAAGAGAGGGTCAGTCCACAGGGACAAGGAGAGTGCAAGCTAGGTTATTTCTATGTTTTTCACTATGGGTCAATTCTAAATGTAACAAAAAGCTGTTTTGTTGTATTGGAACAGCAAGTTTTTGGTATTAATTCTAAGTAACACAGACAGGACGCAAATCAGGAAATAAAAGTAAATTGTAAGAAAAGATTAGAAGGCACTAGGGGATTGGAATCCACCACTTAATCCTAAGCTAAGGCCATACCCATTCAACTTAAGTTCTTGTTTCTCTCCATAAAAGGACATAATGGACAATAATCTAGCTATTTTATCTAATTCACTCCTAGCATGAACTGTCTTATTATAGTACAACTCATCACAAGTGCATTTGAATATTTTAGCTAGTCATCATCCCTAAAACAGTGAACATCATAAGAACATCAAATTGAACAACAATTTTCTTAACATGTGACTAAGGGTTTCATCTACACCCTAGTTGGTTGATTTAGAACATGAACACAACCCCTAGCATATTACTAGCAGTTATGAACCACATGGAGATTTCAAGAAAACAGGGTAAGAAAATAAGAGATGAATTTCTACTGAAAACTAATATATTTCGTACTTGGCTAGTCCAAGCATAGCCAAATTTAACACCCAACATATCAATTTATAGTTATATCAACTAACCCTAAAAAAATCCCCAATTCAGTAAATTAGGGTTTTACAAAAAGTCAAATTAAATCTTACCTAATCTTTGAAATCACTCAATAGTTTCGACCCATGCCTCTATATCTTCTATTGTGTCTCTTGCTGCTTCCAATTGCTTCTCTAGCCTCATAGCCATCAAACTAGAAGGGTGTGAAAACGATGAACTCGACTGATAGTTAGTGGGGAAGGTCAGTGGTGATGATGGTTTGGTTGCTCGATGTGGTGGTTGTGGTGGTGGTTGAGGCGGCATGGAGGAGTTGCAGAGAGGGAAGGGGGAAGAAGAGAAGAAGAACTCGATGGATTTTGGCTAAGGGTTTGTTTGGTTTGTGGGATATAGACTTAGGTACTAGGGTGTTTGTCGGGATCCTCAAATCTTGATGTTTGGCGAGGGAAATCCGTAGGATGATGGATTGATCCAACGGCGAGATGGAAATGGAAGTGGAGCGACCGTTGGATGACAAGATACATCAAAATTGACGGTCCAAGATGGAGCTAGGTACTATGATGTTAGACAGGAACTTCAGATTTTGATGCACGATACTGAAGCGACCGTGGGATGAAGTGATGGATACAATCTGACGGCTAAAGAGAAAAACGGGTTTGGGTTTGGATTTTAGGCTTTAAGAAATGGGTTTGGATTTAAGAAATGGGTTTGGGCTTAGACAATCTTGAGCCCACTTCTTCTTTAAGAACAAATTCTTCCTTGTTAAGCCCATTTTCATCCTTGAGTCTTCCATACCACATTCTTCACTTCTTTTCCGCTAGAGTTTCGTCGGCTTTCTCCCGTGTCTTTGCTCTTTCCGCTCCGCAACTCAACTAGTCTTTATTTATCACCTAAAAATACAAAATTAAAAATATAAAATATTTATCCCTGAGGAGAGTAAAATACAGTATTCATTATAAAAACAGAATTAATGGTATGCAAAATGGGATAAGTGCCAATAAAATGATAAGAAATAATGAAATATTTGGCACCTATCACCACCCTTGAGTTTTGGAAAAATTTAGACAATAATACATTAGATATGTCCAAGTCAACACTTTTAGTTGATGATCCATGTGAAGAGTATCCGGGATATATGGATTGATATAACCAAATTTCCCATCCTTTTATTATCAATAAGAAAAGTCATAAGGTAGATAATAAGGGGAAGGAGAAGGCAATAAAGATCACCAACAAGTCTACTTCGAAGAAGTAGTCAAGGCTTTCAAGATAATGGTAAGAATGACTTCACTTTATACTATTTTTCATATAGTAGTTATGGTAAAAATATCTTTTATCTCACGGTTATAAGTTGTTGACAAATGAAAAAATAGGTTGCCGCGGGTAGGGAGATGTTGAAAAAAATGAAGGCCAAACTTGGTTGCAAAACAACTATGACCATTGAAGAACAAAAATACCTCTACAAGAAGTGGGGTGCCATCATCAACAAAGGACAAGGACCCTAGGAACCCTCACAAAGGCCTACCACTAAGAGGTCTCGACAAGTTGGTGAAGGTACAAGTGGAGGTGGTACGACCGGCTCACCCGGTAATGATGCATCGGAAGATAAAGACCAAGGTGGAAGAAGAGGTGGTCATGGAACTGAGAAGAGGGGTCATGGTTAAGTGCAATTTTATATTTGAAAGTTCTTTTTAATGTTTTCTTAAGTTTTAAGTACACTTTTATGGTATTGCAAACACCTTGGATTTTAGGTGCTGAACTTTCTTTTTAATGGTTGCATTAGTGAACTTGGATTGTGTTATGGACACCTTTAATTTCATGTTTTAATCGATAGTGTAACGGTTGATTAATTATCTATTTTTCCTGGAATTCGTGATGTTCGTCTCAACAAGTAATTTCAGTTGCAAGTCGAATCTTGTGTACCCAGGTTCGGCTTATCCTGTAATTTCAGTTACGCGCCGAATCTGGAAAACTATGGTTCGGATTGTCCTATAATTTCAGTTGCAAGATGAATCCTTTGTAAGACTTGGTTCAGCTTATCCATTAGTATTAGTGATGCGCCGAACCTGTATAATTAAATTTCATCAACGCTAGTTTTCGAAGTTTTTTTAAACCATTGATCCGTTGGGGAATTTCTATATATAGTGCTTCCCCTTTCTAATAAATTTTTTACTAAAGATAATCGAGTTCATCCATACTAATTTTTATTTTTTGCATTTATACTAAAAAATGGAACCATTCACCGTTGAAGATGATAAAATTCTTGTCAGAGCTTCCATTCGAACTTATCATGAGCGGCCTAATGAACATCATTAGATGTTTTGAAAAAGAGTTAAAGAATTTCATCTTGAGTTAGATGGGAATCCAAAACATCGTAAGTGGATGTAATTATCTGAAAGATTTGAGAGTATACATTATATTATGCGAGATTACATCAAAACATTAAGATGGATCAATCATTATCATCCCACTGATACTAATGAAGAGAAGGTTAGTATTCCAAATTCCACCGCGCTTATAGGTACGCTTTTTTTTTGAATACTAACGTCGGTATTCTTATTTTTTAAGGATGCTAGAGTTAAAAGCCTTTGGGAAGTACGCCATGGAGGAATATACAATATTGAAATGCGTTATACATGGTTGAGGAGAAGAATTCTGAGATTTATTAGAGAACTAAACACCGAGATTCGTTAGAGAAAATTTAAGAACCATTTAAGTATTATGTAAAACAGGGTAGAAGAGGATAATTTAAGTTTATATTTAAAATGTAATCATGTAAGTTTTCATTCAAATCAGTATTGGCAGGTAAAACAGTTGTCGGTTCGGCTTATACTGGCAAAACAACGTACGCCGAACCTTTAAGAAGTTTCAAAATTTAAAAAAATAGCCGTAAGATCTACATATTCGGCTTATATTGCAAAATTCTTGTAAGTCGAACCCTGGCATTGTTGCACACAAATCTATGAACGACTCTTTTTTGGAATATATAGACGTTGTAAACCTTTCTTACATATACACCTACATATTAAATCGAGTTCTAAATCACCTATACTAAAAATATGGCACCCACAACTCATGAGTTTACTCTAAAAGAAGATTTATCTCTTTGCACTAATTATGTAGCCTGATATCCAAATAAAGGTGAAGAACGACGAGTGAAGGGTCTGATGAGTATGTATTACTTGGTTAGAATTCATGAAGCCTTCAGCACGGAAACAAGTAATCCTTACAACCGGGATAGTGCGTCCTTGTTTTTCCGAATCGAACTATTAAAAAAAAAGTCTCAGACTTTATAGCTTTAGTTCGGGTTGTGAGTCGATATCGTCTCAAGGGTGAAACAAACTCTGAGATTGAAGTTCGATCTCTAGAAGAATGGCGAAGATTGAAAGGAAAGAATATCGAATACAAAGATCACTACTACATTCTTAGAAGGTTTCTCATTACCTGTTTAGGATATTAGAAGAATTTTATTAGAAATTTATTGTAAGGCTACTATGTAAGGGGTATGTAATCCACATTTTCTATGAATTTAAAAAGTCTATTTGGAATGATATAACAATATTTGTGTTCATGAATCATGCATGATTCCCGCTTTCTTTAAGATAATGTTACACGTCGAACCTGACAAAGGAATTGTGGTATTTTTTGTTTTGTCAGGTTCCGCTTTCATTAAAATAATGTTTCAAGTTGAACCTGACAGAAGAACTCTAGTTTTTTTAATCTTGTCAGGTTCGGCTTTTATTGAAATATTGTTCCAAGCCAAACCTGACCAAAAAAACTCTGGTTTTTTGGGTCTTGTCATGTTCGGCTTTCTTTGAACTAATGTTACAAGCCGAACCATCTCCCGTGTTCATGATTCTGATTTCCAAAGCACGTTACATTCCATAAAAAAAAAAGTAAATCATTCAAGTATTTCATTTTGATGGGTACATGTAATTGCAATTCTTCTCAAAATATCATCCTCATCATACACGAAAATCAAAAGACACAAAATACGCTAATAAATCCATAAAACATTTTTATGTAGATCCCAAACAAATCGCATCCTCTTCACTCTCCTCTATCTCATCATCTTCAGTAACCTCTTGCTTATCATCTTCATCCTCATCACTTCAAAATTCGAATATTTCTCCACTTGGTATCGACACATTCAAAGCTTGCCAAAGATTTATTTTCTTCATAATTTGTACACCAATCCATCGCGTAATTATTTTTAAATTTAGGCCAAAAGGCTGAACCTATCAAGGGTGGTAATGGGAAACCGGGTCTAAGTTTGAGACCGATAAAATGAAAATTTTGAAAAAATCCGTCTTATATCTTTTACACCATCATGGAAAGGTCTTGTTGGAGGTGCGTACGTAAAACTACTACCGTCCACCCGAAACAATGTACGACACAATTGAATGTCTCCGCTATTAAAAACCAGCAAACGGGCATCGACATACAATATTCTTGGGTGATCTTTAAATCCCCGTGTAAACGACATTCGAATGCACTGTAGTCTGCTGCCACCCCAGCATATCCTTTTGGACCTCCTCTCATCATTTTTTTGTAGAATTCTTTATTCCGGCGTAGGGTTTGTAACAATCGTTTCCTAATATAGTTAACTTCATTCTAATGGGGCACCAGATTGTTCCCTTCCTTAAAAAGACCAAGTTGTTCCGCCACGTAATATCCACAATTTCCATCACCTTGCACATCGTCCATTGTTATAATATGCTCATGAATTATTGGCGACAAATCTCCAAGTAGTTATCGTATATAAAATTGGTAGGTCTAAAATAGTTACCGGACTTATCTCTTTTGGGTCCTCTCATCCTACAAATTTCATGTACGATCATTTTCTTCTTTATCTTAGTTTGTGAATGATACATATTTCCCTTCCCCTTAACATCCTCTTTACTATACTTTGCATGTGACGGACAATCATTATCATTCACCTCTTTGTTACTTGTTTCGGCTTTTTGAATACTCATATGACCTCGTTTTCTTGGAGCTTTGACTTCTTCCTCCGTCATCAAATTCTCAATTTCCTTCTTTGCCTTTTCATACCTTGCATCCTGGTAGTCAACGCCGGATGGATCCCTTTGAGTAGCCAATAGTTCCTTGTTGGCTTGTCTAGTTTGAAAATTATTCATTTTCTTACTCTTCCTACCTTTCGTTTCACTCTTCTCCGGTTCCAAAATATTTTCTTGGGTGAAAGGATACATGACCTACATCATGTAGTGCCATAGGATATTTTTTTTTGAGCTCGAAACATATTCTTATACATCTCCGCTAACGTTTTCCCATTTTCTGTGTCCCGTATCTCTAGATCATCCTCGCCGTCTTTGGTTGGGAGAGGATCGAAGCTTAATTGTTTCCAAAAATGATCAATATCCTCAAATGGTATGATACCATCCTTGTACCGAAGTATGTCTTGGCAGCATGGAAGTCCCATAGATGTCTTTATTTTACAAACACACTCTTTCTCCAAGTTGGCACCTAATGTCTCAATCAAATCCACTTCTTCCATCAACAAGTCAATGCATAGATGGGAGACTCAATGAGTTAATCCCCGTAGCCATTTACTATTATAATTCTTATGTCTGAACATAAGGTTATGCTCAAAAGGCGCTTTAATTCTCACAACATCACTTTTGAAATACTCATTCAATTTCATCAAAAACCGTGAAAAAAGTGTCAATGATAGACGCATTTATGTGTCTATTTTCATCTCTATTGTGTATATTGTTAGTACCCATTTTTTCTTGTTATGGTGTTTTTGTGTTTGTTTAGGTGTTTTTGGAGAAATACACTTGTGTAGAAAAAGTTGCTCGAAAAGTGCTATTTGGACCCACGGAGAAAATTACTAAAGGCACCTAAGAAATGCACCGTAGGCACCCCATTAATGCACCGGAGGCGTCCCAGAAATATGTCGGAAAAGTCCCAGAAAAAGTGTTAAAGGCACCCCATAAAATGTGTTAAAGACACCCTCATTTTGGATAAGGGCACCCCCACGCACCCAAAGGATGAAGGAACCCGAGTTTTGGATTAGGGGCATTTCATCTCTTTCATTTCAAAAAATCAAAATTTGGCGGGAAAAAGTGCAACAGTTCTGGCATATTTTTGATCGAGTTTTTGGACGAGTTATTGTGCGATTCAATTGTTGAAAATTTGTGGGAAGTTGTGATATAACATGAAAAAGCTAGTGTGAGTGTTCGTTTAGCCCAGAATTGGCTAGAATTATCTAGGAAATCCATGAGCTCAAAACAGGGATACACGTACATGGAGAAGATAATCACGAGTTTTGGAGAATTCTGGACGTGTTCTGAGCAAGTTTCTTGGCTCGATCAACACTCTGGGCATGATAAGATGATTTGGAATGTGATGGAAGAGAGTTAACGCGTAAAAATCCGAGAATGGAAAGAAAATATTCAAAAAATATTTTATTCACTGCCCGAGTAATGAGAGATTATTTTGGAGTTTAATGCGTTATTCTATGGACCTGTTGAGTATAAATATGTTACTTGGGTCGAGTAGAAAGGATAGGAAGTGATAGTAGAGATTTTGGAGCAACATAGAGCTTAGGAGAGTCGAGACAAAATTTTCCAGAAAAAAGTTTTCTACTGGTGCGAAGGGGAAGAACGTGAAGACGGACTCGCTAGGGCAGTCGTTCTTCAACAGTGTAAAAGACACTTGCCCGAGGGTCGTATTCATCCGAGAAACAGCGCTTCACTTATATCGTATTTGTAACAGCGGTCTGTAATGCTTATAAGCGTTGCAGTTTCCCGATTTTCACTATTTTCACCATTTTCATCATTGTAAACACCATTTGAGCATCAATAATATATTTTGTGAGGTATTTCAACATGATGAGCTAAACCCATTCTCTTGGGTGACGGAGGAAGCTATTCCGCCAATGAAAAAGTGGTAATTTTTATTTTAATTATTTATTCAATTTAATGTATGATTATTTGCCTAGAATAAAAAAAAATTTCCCAATATTTTTTATTAAGCAATTGTTATTTTAATTGATGGTATATGCTTAACTTCGAGTTCTTGATATTCCATGCTTTCAACTTACAATTTCTCTTTTATAAAATCAATTTTTGCAATAATTAGAATCACTTAGAAAGGAAAAATTGCATAATAATAATTATAAAAATATCACTTTGGAATTGGTTTAAAAGTGGAATCCTTAACACCAATTTCTCCAAAATATTTCAAATCACTTTGCTGTTTATTTTGCTATATTTCTAAGTTTAAAAAAAAAATCTAAAATTTTTATTCCCTTCACAAGTCTGAAAAGAACCTATTTTTACCACAATTACTACAACATTTGAAAATACATCAAATTTTTGGCGCCGCCGACGCCGATTTGTGCTTAGGTAAAAAAAAAAATTATGCTTATTTTTTTATTATTTTTTGATCCTTTTTACGTTTCTTTTTGTGTCTTTGATTTACAAGTTTGAAGTGGAATACTAAGGACTTGGAACAAAGCTAAAAGCTAAAAGAGAAGAAAAAGGAGGACAAATAATTTTTTAGGATTTAGTTTTATCATTTTAATTTATTTATTATTTATTTATTATTTTTTATTTTTTTATTATTAATTTTTTTATTTAGATATTTTTTTAGAATTGTATTAGGAAATATTGTAATTATTTTTTTTTTCTTTTTGGACTTTAATTTGGACCTTTGGGATTAATTTTTTTTTTAAAAACCGTACGGAAGGGTTATTTTAAAAAATATATATATATTATTAAACTGTGTGCAGGGAAGGACGGCGATTACGATATCGTTTCAGCCCCTCGGGTTCACACACTGACACCGGAGTCAGTGGCCCGAGTCGACTACAAAGGTTCATCACCCGTCTGGTACGGGAGGTAAGTCCATCGAAACACCCGCGAATCTCCTGTAAGCGGGTTTACTGTCTGCCTTAAGGTGATTATTTGTTGAGGACTGAACCGACTGTTTTAAAATTCCTAGTAAAGGGCAAGAATTGACCATATAAAATAAGGGTTCGTATTTCATCACCGTTCCCTTCTTGCCCACCTTAAGATAACGAAACCTAACGCGAACCCAAGCTTAAAATTTGATTAGAACGAGACCGATGGGGGTAACGAGCTTGTTAGGAAAGTTTTTCGAAGGATATTGGTTACTCTTTTAAGAATTCTTCAAAGTTCATGAAGGTTTCTGTAAGTTGAAACGTGCCGCCTTGTAATGCCGGCAAGACCTTGGGTATCAAAGCTCCATTGAGCTTCCCTCGTCTCTGTTTCACTTACATTAGCTCAGATTGATTCCAGAGGGGTGTGCTCAAATTGTAACGAATTCCCTTTCGAGAGATAGAAGCTGGTCTAGAAACAATCTAAGTGGAGCCATCATGTTTTTTGTTTTCTAGCAATCTTTAGGTTTGCTTTGGTGGAGTCACCCTGCTGTGTGTTTGTTAGAACAACCTTCCTTGTTAGGATTGTTATTTCTTTTTGATTTTTTTTAGTGTATGCCCGACTTCCTAAAAGGACGGGTTTGAAAAAGAGATACTCTAGGTCGATTGATTAGTGAAAAACCTAGTAGTTCTTGTGGAAGTAGGGAGCTCGAAGATTCTTCTCTTTGAGATCCCTGTTTTTGGAAACTTCAGCTTTGAGAACTTATCTCTGAGTGACGCAAGTACCCCTAGTACTTCAGTTGTGCCAACCATGACAACTTTGAAAGCCTTGTTAAACCCAACTAGGACCTCTCGTCCGTCATGTATCAAGTTATCTGAAACTGAGGCAACTTACGAATTGAAACCTGGGACCATACAGATGCTCCCAGTCTTTTTAGGGAAAGAAAATGAAAACCCCTATTTTCATATTAGGGATTTTGAGGAAATTTGTAGTACTATACGAATTAGAAACCTAGATGATGATGCTCTGAAACTTAGGTTATTCCCTTTTCCTTAAGAGATAAATCCAAATCTTGGCTATACAGTTTGCCTTCTGAATCAATAGAAACTTATGACCAACTTACATTTGCCTTTTTACAGAAGTTATTCCCTAGGCACAAAATATCGTCTATTAGGACGCAGATCTGTACTTTTTCTCAACAAGAGGGAGAATCTTTATATAGGTATTTGGAAAGGTTTAATGACTTGTTATCCCAAAGTCCCCAGCATGGTTTAGGAATGGATAGGATAGTTCAGATCCTTTATGAGGGTTTAGATTATTCGACGACTACCATGGTTGAGTCTTTATGTACTGGTGGATTAGAAAATAAAACTGTTGAGTAGGCGTGGATATTCTTGAATGAAATCGCTGAAAAGACCCAGAAATGGGAAAATAATAGGGATCCCAAGAAAACAATTCTTCTAAATAGAGGAAATATTAATAGGGTAGAATGATCTTATGAGTCTGATGCCAAATTTTCCGCTATAGCAAAGAGGTTAGAAGTTTTAGAATTGGGTCACACTAGTGGTAGAGTAGAGCCTTTTCGGGAAGGCCAGAATACTGAAAAGCAAGCCAATGCTCTTTATAATAACACTAGATTCAAGAACCGTCAGAGGTTTGACCCGTACTCAGAAACCTACAACCCTGGTTGGAGAAACCATCCTAATTTCTCTTGGTCTAAGGGCCAGAGTCAAGACCAGTCTAGTAATTCTCATCCTCCTCCAGGTTTTGGTTATAATAAGAACTCTTCAGGTCAAGCCTAGTTCCAAAAACCTTCTGAGAATAGACTAACTAGCATGGAGGAATCTCTTAGTATATTAAAAAAGAGCCAGGAGATGTTCGCACAGGCCCAAGATATGTTAATAAAGAACCATGCTAGTTTTCGAGAGGAAACTAATCAGAATTTTATAAATAGTAACAAGGCCATTGCTAGGTTAGATCTTCAAGTTGGCCCAATGGCTAAAATTCTAAGTGAGAGAGATAATGGAAGTTTTCCTAGTCAGACACAACCTAATCATAGAGGAGTTCATGAAATAGGAGGAAGATCATATGATCATGTGAATTCCGTTACAACCCTTAGGAGTGTAAAGAGAGTCGATAACAAGGTCCTTTTGAGACAGGGAATGAAGAGACTGATAGAGTCTCTAAAGATACCAATGAGGGTTCTATTGAGCCTGTCTTTGTCCCCAGAGCCCCATTTCCTCAGCTTTTAGTACCAATAAAAAGTGAATCCAACTTTAATGACATAATGGAGGTTTTTAAGAAAGTTACCATAAACCTTCCATTACTAGAAGCAATTAGGCAACTATCGGCTTATTCCAAGTTTCTTAAGGATATGCGTACCCGAAAACGAAAGCTTAGTGTCCCTAATGAGGCCTTTTTAGCTAGTCATGTAAGTTCGATCATTCAGAACACCATAACTCCTAAGTATAAAGACCCAGGTTCCCCTACCATTGCTTACACAATAGGAAAATACCGGGTAGAAAGAGATTTACTTGACTTAGGAGCCAGAGTGAATTTACTGCCATACCATGTGTACTTAAAACTAGGACTTAGTGAATTGAAACCTACCAAGATAACACTCCAGTTAGCTGACAGGTCTGTCAAAATTCCTCGTGGTGTGATACAAGATGTTCTTATTGAGGTCGACAAGTTTATTTATCCAGTGGATTTCATTGTCCTAGATATCCAACCTGTCCCTGACCTAAAGAACCAGATACCTGTAATTTTAGGTCACCCATTTTTAGCGACGTCTAATGCAATCATAAACTTTCGAAATGGTATCATGAATCTATCTTTTGGTAATATGAATATTGAGCTCAATATCTTTAATGTAAATAGGCTACATTCTGAGCTAGATAACACATGCATTCAAGAGGTAAACATGATAGAAACCTTAGTGCATGAGTCATTACCAAACACTGTATCGGAAGATCCGTTAGAGAGTTGTCTACCCCATTTTAGCCCGGTTTTCGACGATGATAGTAACATTGAACAAGTAAATGCTCACTTGGATTCTATTCCTGGGTTAGATATTGATATATGAAAAGATAGGTTCGAATAATTACTAGCTTCTGAGTCTACCCTAATACCTTGTTTAAAAGAGCCTCCTGAGTTAGAACCTAATTGAAAAATTTTAGGCCCACCCTAGTCTTTTCCTGTGATTATAGCTTCTGATTGGATAGTGAACAGGAGAATAGGCCAGAGATCGTGCTTCAAAAAAAATAAGGAAGCTTTAGAGTGGACCATAGCAAATATGAAACAAGTAGAGGATGAACCACCCGATTATAACTTAGGGAAAGCAATTGACCTTTTTCAAGAACCCGATGGTCTAGAAATTAGGAATATTGTGACTAGTCTATGTAGAGGCACCGAAAATCCTAAGTTTGGGGGTGGAGAAATAGAAGAATCTCTTGAGTATTTTAAGGATTGGGAAGATCCGGAAATTCAAGCAATAATTAAAGGTTTGTCTGAGGGTAGTGAAAATCCTAAGTTTGGGGGTGGAGAACTAAAAGAATCTCTTGAGTTTAAGGACTGGAAGATCCGGAAATTCAAGAAATAATTAGAGGATTGTCTGAGAGTAGTGAAAACCCTAAGTTTGGGGGTGATGATGATTCTTGTGAACGTCAAGTATCCCTAATTAGATTCCCTAACTTGGGACTTGACCCATGTGTGTCTGAGATATCACTAGAGTCTATTCAGACTCCGCAACCAGATTCTCCTGATACTGTCTGGGAGATAACCCATGTATTAGAGACCCATTTTTCGGATGAATCTAATTATCGAGACCCACATATGAAGCTCAATTATGCACCCCAGATAAACCCAGTTATCTTGAAAGAAACCCTAGATGAGGACGTGCTCCTTCTTTTCATTTTTCTAAACCAGTGCAGTTGTCTCATATTGGTGTTAGCTCTATTTGGTCTTATGGACCCACAATTATTTCGACTATTGGTATACGAATTTGGAAGATGACAATTCTTGTTAAGGTGTTTGATGTATAGCTAATGACTATAAATGTAGCACTTCTTGGGAGGTAACCCATTCTCATGCAACAAGGTAATATCTTTCCTTTAACTTTTTTTTTTCAAATGGTAACAGTTTCTCCTTGTTCATGCTTTTAGTTTCATCTTTAAAACATTGAGGACAATGTTAGATTTAAGTTTGGGGGTATGGAAGAAACTTTTTACTTGCAATAAATAAACTCCATAGCCTAGAAATTTACGCCTATTAAGGATAACACTAACCAATCTAAGTGGATGAAAGCATTTTGGCTTTAGGAGTTGAGGAACCAATCTGGCTAGATGGAAACATCTATAGAGTCTATTCATAAAAGCACGGAGCTCAGGTGTTAGAAATAACATGATAGTTTCACCATATCTCGTTGAGTCCTTTTCACTTTCTATTTTTATTTTTCTTTTATTTTAAGTGATTTGGTGGGGCACACGATTCAAGTTGTTACCATTGCTAGGATGAAATAGAGTGATTGAGATACCCAAAAAAAAAGAGAGACTAGACCAGTAGACCAATCGGAATAAATACTAACACTTGGATAGCAATATGTCTGTGTTCTCCCTGTTTTCGTCGCCTAAACAAGCGTGGAATGCAGGATCCACGGGAATTACCATGTAATATGCTGACAAGAAGCATGCGCTTGGATCCACAAGATCTAATCATGTTGTTAGTTCTTAAATAAATGTGTGTTTAATATAGTCGACCACTGGTGCCCTTGTATTTTCCAGTTGTGTTGACCTAGAGTTAGGATTATCGACCACTGGTTCCCTTATATATGCCAGTGTGTATTAGTCAGACCGGTATCTCAGTCATTTAGGTTAGGTTCATCTTGGCAGAGGCCTTTAGACAGATATGGGAAACACTGTTCACCTTTAAACCATTTACATTTTTCTTTATCCATCTTCTTGATCTTTTCATGTGATTAGTTTGACCCCGAGTATGATGTCCATAGTGAAACTATATTAGTAGATTTATGTCACTCATATATGAATTTTAGTATGCTTGAGTGCAAACTCGTGTAAATTAATTGGAATGTCGCATCAGGGTTCTTCCTCTTATAGTCAATAATTGTGTGCCAACCAAGGAGATTCTTTAGTGCCTTCCAAGGTTTTGCGTAGTTGGCTAGGGTCTGGAGTAAAGGTTTTTTGGGCAAACCTCTGGTAAACCGTCCCTAGATTAACTCAGTCACTGGGGACACCTAGTGAGTTAGGATTTCATTTTGTAGTCACGAGTTTTGGAGATAGTCACGAGTTTTGGAGATCCATGATCTCAAAACAGGGATACACGTACCGGGAGAAGATAGTCACGAGTTTTGGAGAATTCTGGACGTGTTCAGAGCAAGTTTCTTGGCTAGAGCAACATTCGGGGGTATGACAAGATGATTTGAAACGTGCTGGAAGAGATTTAACGGTTGAAAATCCGAGAATGGAAAGAGAATATTCAAAAAAATATTTTCTTCACTGCCCGTGTAATGAGAGATTATTTTGGAGTTTAATGCGTTATTCTATGGACCTGTTGAGTATAAATATGTTGTTTGGGTCGAGTAGAAGGGATAGGAAGTGATAGGAGAGATTTTAGAGCAACATATAGCTTAAAAGAGTCGAGAGAAAATTTTCCAGAAAAAAGTTTTCTGCTGGTACGAAGGGGAAGAACGTGAAGAACGGACTCGCTAGGGCAGTCGTTCTTCAACAGTGTAAATGACACTTTCCAGAGGGTCGTATTCATCCGAGAAACATCGCTTCACTTATATCATATTTGTAACAGCGGTCTGTAACGCTTATACGCGTTGCAGTTTCCCGATTTTCACTATTTTCTTCATTTTCGTCATTGTAAACACCATTTGAGCATCAATAAAATATTTTGAGAGGTATTTCAACATGATGAGCTAAACCCATTCTCTTGGGTGACGGAGGAAGCTATTCCGCCAATGAAAAAGTGGTAATTTTTATTTTAATTATTTATGCAATTTAATTTATGATTATTTTCCTAGAATAAAAAGTTTTTTTTTCCAATGATTTTTATTAAGCAATTGTTATTTAATTGATGGTATATGCTTAACTTCGAGTTCTTGATATTCCATGCTTTCAACTTACAATTGCTCTTTTATAAAATCAATTTTTGCAATAATTAGAATCACTTAGAAAGGAAAAATTTCATAATAATAATAAAAATATCACTTTGGAATTGGCAGAAAAGTGGAATCCTTAACCCCAGTTTCTCCAAAATATTTCAAATCACTTTGCTGTTCAATTTTGCTACATTTATAAGTTTTTTAAAAAAAAATCTAAAATTTTTATTCCCTTCACAAGTCTGAAAATAACCCATTGTTACCACTATTACTACAACATTTGAAAATACATCATTCAGCACATCCAAAAAGGTTCTTCTTCAACCTGTAATGAGCCGACTCTACCATACTTGTGGCTTGGTTTTCGAAGTGTTTGTGAGGATTTGTTAAACAAGACACGAACCTTTCTTTATTAGGTTCTTTGAGCAAGTAAGTAATGAAATCGGGGTAGTCGGTCTTCCAATGATTAGTAAGCATTTTAACATTTTCTTCGTAGACATTCTCGGTGATTGACCATACCAAAGCTCCCCAATCGCCATGGAAATAAGCCCATAACATCTCATTATGTTCATATTGTTTCAAGAATTCTTTCCTTTTCTTTACTCGTGTCTCCATCGGTAGTTTAACAACATTCTCTAATTGTTTCAACTTAAGTGGTGGAATTTTCTGTTGGCATTTTTTCCTCACATTGCACCATATATGAAACGTACAAAGAAAATTGAATGCATCCGTAAATACCTTGTTAATAGCATACATCAACGATTAATCTTGATCGGAAATGAACACTTTAGGAAGAGCACCCTCCCGGAAGATTAACTTCAATTGTTCTAACCCCCAAACATAACTCTTTTTCTTCTCGTTTTTCAAGAAAAAAAATCCACGGTGAACGGTGCCTTTGTCGACGTATGCCCCACAATGTTCATGGCATCTCATATTTGTTAGTCTTGTACGCGCAATCCAATATAAGAACTTGTGGGAAGCATAGATCCAATTGGACGCATTTCAGGTGGGCAAGGGAAAGGTGTATGACTTGACCGAAGTCATCCAACTTCTTTTGGAAAGCGGAATTATGCTTCACCCCTAACCACATTACTTGTTGCGTCACCATCCTACCTTGCAAATTTAGTCTTCTTATCTTATTTATTGCATTGTAGATAGTTTGCGTAGTCGACTTGTTATTTTTGTCGTCCGCCTTCAATTTGTTAAGAATCCTAGACGGTGGCAAACATGCTCGTGTCATTTTATCAATTTCTAGGACCTCGTTGGGTTTGAATCGTGCTACTTTTGCATGTCCATGAAGGTCAAGTGGACGTGGGTGGTTATGACGACAATCCATATCTTTATTCATAATCCAATATTCATCATCTTTGTTCAATGACTTATTCTTGTTCTTGAGGTTGAAAACGATCTTGAAAGGGAAATTTCTTTTCTTCGTCTTTGTCCTATTCTTTCTCCCGGTCTTCCCAACGTATACAATACCCTTTTTAACCTTTCTAGTGCCACTTCCACTTCGCTCACAAATCATTTCAAAACGATCCCTTAGGCTTTGTTGTCCTTTAACTAGTACACAATTTATCTTCATCGCGTGTTCCTCAACCCAAGCCAGAACTTCGGGTTTAGTTTTCCATCTTTACGTTCATTCAAAAAAAATAATTAGTAAGAAAACTTCGGAATATTCCGACAACATTAAGGTAAACAAAAACTTCTTACATACCAAATCATTTTGGAAGTGATCCTTAGTAACTTAGTGAATTATGTCTATTGGATCAGGGTGATTTTCCATGGGTACAGGTCCGCCAAGCCCGAGATACAAATAATATCACAAGGTTAAATACTACAAAGGAAACTTAATAGTTATGTTCGGCTCATACGATAATCATATTCTATGCCGAACCGTGAACATTTAGAGGTTTCGGCTTATACGATATTCTCAATATGTGCCGAACCATCAACAATTTTTTTACCCAACAATTAACAATTGTATGTTTGGCTCGTACGATTTTCGACATATAAACCGAACCAGTAACAACTTTTATTCCGAGTCAGTCAGGAGTAGGTTCGGCTTTCTATGAAACTTTCATATAAGCCGAACTAGTGTCTAGCAAATGGGTGGGAATCGTAAAATATATGTTCACATGTTGTAAACAGTTTCAGCGAGCCGAACCGTTCATCAATTAGTTGGTTCGGCTCATAAATTTAAGCCGAACCTCAACCTAGTTCGCCGAACCATGAAGAAAAAACCTAAATTTGTATAATTTCAAGCTACAGAAGTGAGATTGAGCATAAGATAGAAGTGTACCCGTATATTAGAAGCATTGGGTTCCTCATATACGTTTTCATCATCTGGATTTGGTTCATAAAAATCATCATCTTGAGTTTGTGTTTGAGCTTGAGTTTGAGTTTGTGTAAAATCATTCTCATAATCTAAGAAATCAGCCACTTGGGAATCATTGTTGTAGTTGATGTGTATTTTTCTAGGTTTTTTAGATGAATACCCTCCTCATCCTCCATTGAATCAAAAAGAAAATTTTCTCGCTTTCTCCTTCTCCTTCTCTCATTCTCAATAAAAACTTTAATTTTTTTTCCCCAAATTTTTTCATCTATACAAACCTTTATAATTCTGAAAATTATCTTAATCACTGAACAAAAGTTTTAATCACTAATCCAGATTACTAACACTAATACGTAAAGGGTAGATTTGCCATTAAAAAAAATTGGTCAAGGGGGTTTCTGATTTTGTTATTTCACATCATTTTTTTGTCTTTATTGAATATGCCTAATAAAATTCATGTATGCCCAAAACAACCTAATAAAATCTTGTGTGCCCAAAAGCAAGGATGGGTTATTGCCTCATTTAGCCCATTGCTAGGCCCGTCGGTCGCTGGGAAGGATACGGAAGAGGACTCCAATATGAATCTAATCCGGACTTCAGCAGAATTTTAGGGGTAGCCAATTTGGAGAACCAATCAATAGACTCCACATATTTAATATGGGATAGGATAGGATACGAGTTCATTTAGGAACCAAAATATTGCCTTTATCTTTTTGTAGCTTGGAAACGAACGCCTCCATCTTCCACATTCCTCCTCTGCAAAAACCCATCTTCCATTTAACCACCAGGTGATCTCTCTCTTGGCTTGGTAAACCAGGTATGCAGACGATTAAAAGTTATCTCTACTTTGTATCTCGTTTGATTTATCATCGGTAACTGATTTCTTTCTTTTCTTAATCGATTATTAGTTTTTTTCCTTCTTTTTCTTTTTTTCTTTTTTTTGGAGATTAGGGTTTGATTTGAAACCTTTTTATTATTATTTAGGAATTTTTTGGGGGGATTTTGTTCTTACGGATCCTTGATTAATCGATTAATATTTTTTTTCCTTTTTAGAGATTAGGGTTTGTTTCGAAACCTTTTATTGTTATTTAGGATTTTTTGTGGGGGGTTTTGTTCTTACGGATCTATACTATAGATGTAAAGTCACCTATTTTTGTATCAATTTTCTTTTTTGTTTAATTCCTTGTTGTTTGACAGACGATCGATCGGGAAGAGTAATAGTGTGAAAGATGAGCCGTTTTGTAAGGCACGCATATAAGTCGGTGGCCTCCGGCTTGAAATACCATACACTCCACCAGCGTCTCCTGAAGTCCACAGACACATACCTTGCCCGTGTTGTAACTTCTTGAAACCTTAGCAAAATCTCATTTTGTATCTGCATTTTTTGTTTCTTTTTTTCTTAGAATAAAGGTGGTTGTACTATAAGCTCATCACATTCCTTGTTGATTGTGTTCACCAAGGGCGAATTGTCCAAATTCCCGGATGACTACCTGGATTCGACTTGTCCAAAGAAGATAGAAGAGGTCGTGCAAGTCATGGAAGTGGGAGACGAGTTTGGAACAACGGTTAACAAACTCCTTCATGATTATATCCATTTCAAGGTCTTCTTCTCTGTCTCTCTCTCTCTGTGCTTTCATCACACCTTTTCTCTGTAATTATTATTCATCAACTTGCTATTCTGTTCTTCAGCTACATGAAGAACCAAATCTCACTGCAATCAATATGCTCAGAGGTTATGGTTTGCCATCTGCAGTAGCCGCAACGATTGGTTTCCTAGTTGTGGAGTTTGAATATTGGATACAGTTGAAGAAGGAGTACCTAGGCAAGTTATCATCCTTTTCCATTCCTGGGGGAATTCATTTCCGCTTAAAGTAATTATTATGATATTAAGTAGCTGAAACTCCAACATAGCAATCTAAAAGTAGTAATTATTCACTAAAGATCTTGTTTATATTTGCATATATTCATGCTCTATCATATATCCTGGAACCCGCAGTGAATCAGTGATCTAACGTACTGTTCGACTAAGAATTATTGAAATTGATCACGATTTAACAACCTTAATTGACAGTAAAGCTTTTCTTTTTAATAAGTTTTTTCATCCTTTTCTTTTAATGATGTACCTCTTTCTTTATTGCAGAAATTAAAAGGGAACTGTCAGCTATGGAAGCACTTGAAAGGGAACTGTCAACTGAAAGTGCCAAGTAGCTTCAAGGTTAACTTCTGTAAGTTAAACAGAGCGGACAAACCACATGAGAGTACTGTGATGATCCTCTTATATAAATTGCTTGTTATGTTTGGGCATGGATCTTCTAACTTTATGGCCTGTTTTGTGTGGTTTAGGATTATAAACCTGTAGTTATATTTATGAATAGCTAATGTTGAGCTTTTCTACAGAGCTTAGAACTTTATGTTTTCAAATGGTTTAGAACTGTATTTATATCTACTAATTGCTAGTGTCTTTTGTTCCGGAAGAGATTGATCCATGTCTGCTAATTTGAGCATAGCTGCATCTACACACTTAGGTACATTCAGATGCAAAGTACACTTCTCTGCGTACTTTGCATCTAGACCCTTTGGTATATTCAGATGCAAAGTACATGCAATTTGGGACTCCGGTTAGCTAGCTCCAAATCAGTTGTGTGTTAGATAGGAGTCTTGCTGGAGCCTTGTGGGTTGTTGTGCTATCATGTTCAGGAGATGATGGCTCCATGGTTTCACCTTCGACTAAAAGAAAAATGTGTTTGTGTTGCTGAACGGCTTAGAGGTAGAGCTCAATCAAAATATAATGTGGCCAGATGGGTCCCACACCCGCAAGTCTATGCCGAGTGGAATGCAAGTGAGTCAGCTGACAACAATTGTAGCCAATTTGGTTGTTGGAATGGAATGCTGACTGTTGCTTTCACCAATTGCGCTTTTTATGTCTAATTTGAATGTGAAGTACATTTTCATGACAACTGGAATTGAGCGACTGCAATTGATATTTTATGTAAGCCCACATGCAATTGATATTTTTTCTAAGCCCACATGAATCACGGTGACTAACATTCCGAGGGCTGTTTTTAGGCATCACTAAATATTTCTAGGCATACAAAGTAGTTTTTCTATCTAGGGTGTCCTTATAAGGGGTATCCCTTCAAGTTTGTTCAATTACCCATTTACCCTTAAATCTTCATAATTACTAATTTGCCCTTTCGCTTAATATATAAACAAACCTCAATTTTAATCCCATAATTACTAATCCCAAATCAGTTTCATCTTCTCCTCCAAAACGAGCCGAACCTCTACCTCTTCTCCAAAAAAAAAAATTCATCCCCCGTAACGAAAATTTTTAATCATCGATTCCTTAAAATTTGATCGTCGATTAAACTCCACTATATAACAATATGGGTCGTCGTGTAAAAACTAAAGCATCGCGTTCTAAAACCTCTCAATCAATTGAAGAAACTGAAAACCAAACAGAAATCGAACGGGAAAATCATCCAGGTGAAGAACCAACTGCAGAAATGAGAATAAGAAAGTAAGTTCTACAAACACATATCACTATTTGTTATTTTTTGATTGTTATAATAGGCTAATACGTCAGAATTTAGGGTTTTTCGGCAGTTACAGTTTGTGGTTCGGCTCAAAAATAAGTTTAGATTTGCGCCGAACTGCTCTTGAAATTGATCTCTGAAAGTGTAGATGAACAGTTCGGCTTAACAGTTTAATTTAGTTGTGAGCCGAACTTCGTTAAATAGCACCCATGTATGTAGATTCGGCTTATTCGACACATTTATTTTTGAGCCGAATATGTATTGTTAGGTTTCCATAAATGTAGGTTCGGCTTATACCATGATTTCGTTATGCACCGAATATATGTTTTAATTCATAAGTGTAGATTCGGCTTGTTCGATATTACTAGATTTGAGCCGAATATGTATTGTTAGAATTTTTCATAAATTGTGCAAGTGTAGGTTCGGCTTATCCCATGATTTCATTATGCGCTGAATATATGTTTAGATTCGGCTTATTGGATTGTACTAGTTTTGCGCCGAATATGTATGGTTAGAATTTTTCATAAATTGTGCAAGTGTAGGTTCAGCTTATCCCATGATTTCATTATGTGCCGAATATGTATTGTTAGAATTTTTCATAAGTTGTGCAAGTGTAGGTTCGGCTTATTACATGATTTCATTATCCGCCGAATATGTGTTTCATTTCATAAGTTTAGGTTCGGCTTATTCGATAGTATGAGTTATGAGCCGAATATAGAGGATCGGCTTGCAAGTGTGTTGTACCTATAAGACGAACCACTCTCTTTATATAATAATCAAAATTTAAAGACATAGTTCGGCTCATTTGTGTTACTTCGGGTTAGCCGAACCTTGTTATTTGTTGATAAGTTTTTGGTGTTTCAAATTTATATTTCATATATAGTTTGTTTTCTTTTGTTGTTCGAAGTATTAGGCTTATAAGTTTTATACGTATGTCAGGAACGTTGCAGCTAAAAGGAGGAAGAAGATGGAGGTAACTCCTTCTACTTCTAAAACTCCCGATCCTCGAGGAGGAGGTAAGAAAAAATTGGGAGCGGGAGGTAGAGGAACTGACATTTTAGAAGAAGCAGATGAACAAGGAAGAGTTGGAAGATAAGAAAAAAGAATAGATGATGATGAAGAAGTTGATGTTAATCAAGAAACACAACCCCAATGAAAACCAGAGAAAGGGAAGAAGGTTGCAGAACCCGAGAGAGAACAAGGGGTTACAAGTTTACACATTCCTGGTGAAGATGACGTAATTTCACCTAGATCGGATGGTTTGCCTCATGGTCTTCTGGAAGATGGTGGAAATGTGTTGATTGGGTACGCCGAATCTTGGGTAAAAAGAATTTATGAGACTACTGATCACAACCGTGCAGTCCGAGTATTGGAACACCAGAGGGAAGCGGAATGAAAACTTTCTGAAGAGGTTCCTGAGGTGGTTGCTTACGTACAATCCTCTGCTTTATGGTCTGCCATTCAATATGGACATCAGGAATACGATAGTGCGACAACGTCTGCTTTTGTCGAGAGATTTTGTCCAGAGACTTACACATTTCACTTACCTTTTGGAGAGATGACAATCACTCCTCATGAGGCGAGTAAGATTACAGGCCTTGAGGCAAGGGGTGTAAGCGTGGATGCTGGTTAATATGACATGAGTTTGGATGAGCTATACAAGTTGTTCGAGGAATTTGTTGGTTAGGATGTATTCAAAACTGAGTTGGAGTTTTGTCGATCCGTTAAAGATGTCGATTCCGTTTTCATACCCAGTGGAAGAAATAAGTTGAATAAGAAGATCAAGCTAACTAACTTGAAAAAGAAATTTGAGGGCACAAAGGATGAAGTAAAGGAAGGGCTGTTGGTAATGAATGAGATCAGAGTGAAGCAAACTGGTACCGCCTACTTGCTTTATACTCTTGGCAGAGATATTTTCCCGACCTTACGGGAAATAAGGTGAATGCTAATTATCTCCAATTGATAAAGAATATTGATACCGTTAACAAGTATGCTTGGGGAACGACTTCTCTAGCTTACCTGCTGGACCAACTTGCGGGCGCTTCTAGGTTGACAAGCACAAACATTGGAGGAAACTTCACTATGCTTCAGGTAATTCTCGACGATCAAACTTGAAAATTTTTAGGTCAGTGTATGGTTCGGCTTATTACTATGCTCACATATAAGCCGAACAATAAATCTTGTCAGGTTCGACTTATAATACTTGTTACTTTTAAACCGAACAATGCACTGAGTTTTCAAGTTTCCTTCTTACTTTGTTGTGTCATCAGTGTATGGTTCGGCTTATTACTATGCTCACATATAAGCCGAACAATAAATCTTGTCAGGTTCGGCTTATAATACTTGTTACTTTTAAGCCGAACAATGCACTGAGTTTTCAAATTTTCTTCTTACTTTGTTGTGTCAAAACAAATAATGTCTACTGGTCTGTTTCTATTACTTAAATCATTTTAAGTTAGTTATGTGGTTATTTGGATGTAGGTGTGGGTATATGACCCTTTCCCAATTTTGGGATTGACCAATAAGCTTGAAAAAGATGTCGAGTGGGTTGATACAGATCCAACAGCAGCAAGGTACGAGTATGAGGACTCGAAGAAAAGGAACAAAAAACAGTTGGTGGCAAGTTTGAGGGAGAAGTTAGATACAATGGGTGTTGGTAATGTCCTTTTTCAACCTTATGTGAAGGAAGATGAAGAAGATGAAATTGTTGAAGATGAGGATATGCCAGTGGTTATGTACCATGGTCCATTGTTTTATCCTGGTGGTTATGTCATATACGATCCTCGGCGAATACTCCGTCAATTAGGATGTATCCAAAAGGTTCATTTGTTTGACAAGAAATTCATGTTGTTGCCAAAGGGTGGAAATAGAACTAAAATCACCACTTCATCATGGGAACCAAAGTATGATCCCGGACCCACCTTTGAGTATTGGAAGACTTTAGATAATAACAAATTAGATGCTGCCAAGTTAGTACCTTTAGGTGATGATCCATGTGAAGAGGAACCGGGCTAGATGGATTGGTATAACCAGATTTCTCATCCCTTCATTATTAATAAGAAAAGTCAAAAGAAAGCTGATAAGGCAATCAAGATCTCTGCCAATTCTACTTCAGAAGAACTAGTGATGGCTCTCAAGATAATGGTAAGAATGATTTCGCTTTATACTCTTGCATATATTAGTTCATGGTGAACATGTCTTCGTACTCACGGTTGGAAGTTGTTGTAAAATGAAAATAGGTTGCCGCAGGTAGGGAGATGTTGAAAAAAATGAAGAACAAACTTGGTTGCAAAACATCTTTGACTGTTAAAGAACATAAATACCTCTGCAACAAGTGGGGTGCAATTATAAACAAAGGACAATGACCTGAGGAATCCGAGGTACCTGCACAAAGGCCTACCACTAAGAGGTCTCGACAAGTTGGTGAAGGTACAAGTGGAGGTGATGCTTCGGAAGATGAACGCCAAGAAGGAAGAAGAGGTGGTCGTGGAACTAAAAAGAAGGGTCGTCCTTAACTGCACTTTTAAGTTTGCAAGTTCTTTTTATTGTTAACTGCACCAGATTCGTCTTATGGACACCTTAAATTTCATGTTTCAATCAATAGCGTAATAGTTAATCATCTTTTTATTGTTAAATTTTTTAAATTTTGTCAGGTTCGGCTTAACCTGTAAATACTTTTATAAGCCGAACCTGACAAACAAACTGGTTTTCTTAAATTTTGTCAGGTTCGGCTTAACCTTTAAATACTGTTATAAGCCGAACTTGACAGAATTTTGTCAGGTTCGGCTTTCTTTTAACTAATGTTACAAGCCGAACCATCTCCTATGTTCATGATTCTAGCTTCCTTTGGTGGTTCGGCTCCAAATATCAATTAAATACAAGCCGGATTTCTCACTAGTTGGTGACTGAATAAATATTAAGGACACAAAATAGTAAATCATTCAAATATTTCATTTTGATGGGTACATGTAATTGCAATTCTATTGTTGTATCATCCTCATCATACAAGAAAATCAAGAGACTAAGGAGATCCTAAACGAATCTCATCATCTCACTAACCTCTTGCTTATCATCTTCATCCTCAGTACTGGAAAATTCAATTACTTGTCCACTTGGTATAAACCCATTAAAAGCTTGCCAAAGATTCATTTCAGTTTCATAATTTGCACACCAATCCATTGCGTAATTATTTTTAAATTTAGTCCAAAAGGCTGCACCTATCAAGGGTGGTAATGGGCAACCGGGTCTAAGCTTGAGGCCGATAAAATGACAATTTTGAAAAAATCCCATAACAAGTCTCCTATCTTTTACACCATCATGGGAAGGTCTTGTTGGAGGCACGTAAGTAAAACTACTACCCGTCCACCCGAAACAATGTACGACGCAATCGAATGCCTCCGCTATTAAAAACCCACAAATGGGCATTGACATCCAATGTTCTTGGGTGATTATTAAATCCCCGTGTAAACGACGTTCCCATGCAACGTACTCTGCTGCCACCCCTGCATCTCCTATTGGACCTCCTCTCATCATTGTCTTGTAGAATTATTTGTTCCGGCGTAGCCTTTTTAACAATCGTTGCCTAATATAGTTGACTTCATTTTCATGGGGCACCGGATTGTTCCCTTCCTTAAAATGACCAATTTGTTCCCCCGTGACGTAATATCCACAATTTCTATCACCTTTTACGTCGTCCATTGTTACAACATGCTCATGAATTATCGGCGATAGATCTTCCAAGTAGTTATCGTATATAAAATTGATAGGCCTCAAATAGTTCCCGGACTTACCTCTTCTTGGCCCTCTCATCCTGCCAATTTCGTGTACGGTCCTTTTCTCATTTATGTTGGTTTGTGAAGGATACATCTTACTCTTGCCCTTTACATCCTCTTTAATATCCTTTGCTTGTGACAGAAAATCATTCTCATCGACCTCTTTATTACTTGTTTCAGATTTTTGAATACTCGGACGACCACGTTTTCTTGGAACTTTCACTACTTCCTCCTTCATCACCTTCTCAATTTCCTTATTTGCCTTATCATATCTTGCATCATGATAATCAATTCCGGATGGATCCCTATGAGTAGACAGTAGTTCCTTGTTGGCTTGTCTAGTTTGAAAATTATTCATTTTCTTACTCTTCCTACCTTTCGGTTCACTCTTCTCCGGTTCCAAAATACTTTCTTGGGTGAAAGGATACATGACCGTCATCATGTTGTGCAATAGTATTTGTTTTTGAGCTCGGAACATCTTCCTATACATCTCCACCAACTTTTCCTCATTTGTCGTGTTCCAAATTTCTAGATCATCCTCGTCGTCTTCGGTTGGGAGAGGATCGAAGCTTAATTGTTTCCAAAAATGATCAATATTCATCATCTTTGTTCAAAGACTTATTCTTGTTCTTGAGGTTGAAAAAGATCTTGAAAGGGCACTTTGTTTTCTTCGTCTTTGTCCTATTCTTTCTCCCGGTCTTCCCGACATATACAAAACCCTTTTTAACCTTGCTATCGCCGGTTCCACTTCGTTTACAAATCAATTCAAACCGATCCCCTCGGCTTTGTCGTCCTTTAACTAGTACGCAATTTATATTCATCGTGTGTTCCTCAGCCCAAGCCAGTGCTTCGGGTTTAGTTTTCCATCTCTACATTTATTCAAACACAAATCATTAGTAAGAAAAACTTCGGAATATTCCTACAACATTAAGGTAAACACCAAGATATTACATGCCAAATCATTTTGGAAGTGATCCTTAGTATCTTCGTGAATTACTTCTACTAGATTAGGTTGATTTTCCATAGGTACAGGTCCGGCAAACGTGATCCACAAAGAATATCACAAGGTTCAATACAACGAAGGAAAAATCAATAGTTAGATTCGGCTTATACGATAATCAGAGAATGCGCCGAACCTTGTACATACAAAGGGTTCGGCTTTTACGATATTATAAATATGTGCTGAACCATCAACAAATTATGTACCAAACGATTTTTAATGGCATGTTCGGCTCATACGATTTTCATTATATAAGCCGAACCGTGAATATTTTTTATTCCAGAACTCTCAGGAATAGGTTCGGCTTATTTGAAAATTTACTATAATCCGAACTAGTATCTAGCAAATAGGTTGGAAGTGGAAAATATATGTTCGGGTCATGCGATTTTCATTATATAAGCCGAAACGTTAACATTTTTTATTCCATAACTCTCATGAATAGGTTCGGCTTATATGAAAATTTCATATAAGCCTACTTGTATCTAGCAAATGGGTTGGAAGTGGAAAATATATGTTCGGCGCATACCTAAACAGTTTCAGCTAGCCAAACTGTTTATCAATGGGTTGGTTAGGCTCATAGATGTAAGCCGAACCTCATCCTGGTTCGCCGAACCATTATGAAAAAATACAAACTTTTGATAATTTAGAGTTATAAAAGTAAGATTGACCCTAGGATAGAAGTGTATCTGTGTATTAGAAGCATTGGGTTCCTCATCAATGTCTTCATCATCTGGATTGGGCTCATAAAAATCTTCATATTGAGTTTGAGTTTGAGCTTGAGTTTGAGTTTGAGTAAAATCATTCTCATAATCTAAGAATCAGCCATTTGGGAATCATTGTTGTAGTTGATGTGTATTTTCCTAGGTTTTTTAGATGAAAAATTACCCTCCTCATCCATTGAATCAAATTCAAGTTACAAGTTTTTTCTCACTTTCCCCTTCTCCTTCTCCTTCTCCAAAAAAATCTAACTTTTTTTTTCTTACTCAAACTTTTTTATCTACACAAATTTATAACTAAATAATCTTAAAAATAATCACTAATCAGAATTATTTTAACTAATCATTAGTATTAACACTAATCCTAAAAGGGAGGATTTTCCATTAACAAAAGTATTTGGTTAAGGGGTTATTGGTTTTGATATTTACATTCCTATTTTGCCTTTATTCAGTATGCCCTGAAATTTTTACGTATGCCTAAAAACAACCTTCTACATTCCGACATTTCCCCACCTACACCGACCCACATGATAACTGGAATTGAGAAACTACAATTGATATTTTATATAAGCCCACACACAATTGATATTTTTTCTAAGCCCACATGAATCACGGTGCCTAACATTCCGGCATTTCCCCACCTACACCGACCCACAGGACTATTTTTTCTTTTTAAATTACAAGAGATAAAACTGCCATAACCAACATTTGCATCATTATTATCTAAACTCTGGACTCTTCAACCTCTTCAAAAAATAGTGTAGTGTCTTATCTGAGATCCCCTACCACAAAAAAAGCCAAGACACCAAAATCATGACCATGAGCCACACACTTAAACCTCTTCAAGAAGAGTGTAAGGTCTTCTGTGAGCTCTCACTTAAACCTATGAAAGAAAAATCCAGGACACCAAAATCAACCATGAGCCACACACTTATCCAGATACTTACTGCATTTACTTGAAACAGTCTGAGAAATAGTTTCTCCAGGAATAAGGTTCTAGTGACACCACCTGTGAAAGGTGAAGCTTCAGTAACATCCAAGTACCTTTTGGCCATTTTCCAAATTATAAACAAGAATGATGTCGGGTCTCAGGGTATTTACCTTTGTTATACAAGAAGCCCAAATCAACTTCTTTTTTAGTAGGCACACTAACCTTATAAGATATATCAGTAAAAACATCTTGAATCAAGTCATGTCTGGATTTCCGACCCACATAAGCATGATCACCAAAAGGTATTCATCTCTATGCTGCAACTAAAGTACAAACTACCCTTAGTGAAAATAGGTATATCAAGTCTATGACTGACCCCATTCCTAAATTTCTTCGTCCTAAGTCTCTGATTAAACTCAAAAATGTCTAAGGCCAACATGTAATCTTGAGCATGGTTCACCCTATTGCACTGCCACAAAATTGCATCACGTTCTGACATTTGAAAGGTAGAGAGGACTTGTTTCTTTATATCCTCAAAATAAGTTACTGCCAGGGAAGACAGTATCCTCGAGGAAGTATGTAGAAGGAAAACCACATACCTGAATAAAAGACTGTAACACAAGCTGGTAGGAGTCATTAGTAACTTTAAGGGAGACGCCGTTATAGTTGCACCTTTTCTGATAACTACACCCGATAGATCTAATGACTATAAAACTATAAAAATTCAAGATTCAATCTATGAACAAGACTCAAAAGCAAAGAAGAATACAAGCATGTAACGTGGTTCAGCTATGTTGGCCTACATCCACGGCGAAAAAACCATCTCTTTATTATGAAGGTCTTACAGATGAATTAAAAATATCGCTTAAATTTCTCTCTTTTCTCTTCTCTAAATCTCTCTCTAAAATTATCAGTAGAAAGACCATATAAAATTACATATCCATTTCCTTCTACATGGACTGGTATTTATATATAAATCGGACTTGTGGGGGTGCAGCCTGATGTATCTCGGATGGTGAAACTTTTGTACATCTCATCTTTACTCGGACTGGTCTTCTATAGTTTTCCTTAGAGGTGTCTCATTCGAGTCTTCTCTCTGAGATATCTCATCTTGTTCATACATCGTGTTTCTCCTTCTTTTGAGACATCACACTACACCTTCTTTGGATAACACTAATCGTCCTTCGTCCGAGTATCTTACATGATATACTCTTGTTACATCTGTGTCACACCTCCTCTGATCCTTCATTAAATGTTTAGCTATCTTTTTACACTTAACCGTCTGAGTAATCCGACTACTCACGTGGCGATGGGGTATTTTACCCTCACAATTTGATATTTTTCTTTTCAGTTTACTAAAGGTATGATGGAAAGAAAACGTATGACCATTTCATCTTTTATCTCCATATCCCGAGATTTCTGCCACCTCGTCGTCTTTAATGTATTTTTACCTGTTGGACTAGAGGCACATGTTCATTGTACAAAGGTTTATATTGACGGAGAGTCATGTTTTTATTTTCTTCTCCCACTTTGCAGAGTTCAGAACTTTTTGTTCTCTTTCTTCTATGTCTTTTCCTGTTCCTTCTTAACTTCTTAGATTTCATTAAAGTCTCCAAGATGTCTGGAATAAATTCTCCATCATGCAGATGATAAGAGTTACTTCTCCTTCTTTTTTATTTTTAAGGTTGTTTTGGTATATTAATGTCGTCCTTATGATCACTTCTCTTGATATTTTATCGTCATGGTTTTGCTATCATCATCTCTGGATAGCCCATTTTTCCTCAATTATTGGTTGTTATCAGTTTATGTTTCTGATATCTTTTATCCTTTACAACTATTTGGTTTGTTCAGTGATAAGAGACCAGTTACTAATCCTTCCAGAATCAATCGTCCTTCTGATATGTCTAATATCGCTTACTTGGAGAATCTAAATATTAAACATTGTCTAAAAAAGTTCCAAGTTTCTTTTGCTAGTCCAGAGGGTCAAGCCAGAGTTCTGATCATAGAAATCCTCGTGCAGTCGTGCGGCCCGAACGAGATCATCTTGACTGAAGGTCTGTTAGAGGATGGACTTCTCATTCCTCTGTATTTTCCCTTGGATCCGTTCCAATACGTGGTGCTTTGTCGTCTTGACCCTAAACTAGGCATAATTCAGACCCATGGAAATTTATACCGGGTCGTCCAAGAATGATCTCATTGAAGTCTGGGTAAGGTTACTGAGCACGATAAGAATGGGTTTGTCCCTGCTCAGAAATATCTTTATACTGTTGAGATTTTTTTTGGATAACTACTGGTGTCAGCAGCTGAAGAATTTTAATGGTTTTGGAGTAGGACTCTTACGATTAGAGCTGGCAATCCGAGCCAAAACCCGCGGGTTGGCCCGTCCCGTCCCGTGAAAACTCGTGCCCGTCCCGGATCGTAACTACACAAGACGGGCGCGGGTTGTATAATTAGTGGCTTGTGAAGAAACGGGTTAACCCGTCCCGTCCCGTGCAACCCGCGGGTAACCCGGCTCGGTCCGCACCCACTGCCACTTAGGCTGCTGTGTGTCACACAATGACACAGTTATCTGTTACGTGTCATGTAACATGTTCGTTCCTCTTCATATAAAAGGAAAAAACCCTAGCTCGCCTTCCTCTTCTTTCTTCCTCTTTTTTTCTTCTTCCCTGACCCTGCTGCAGCGCTGCTGAGTCTCCTACTCTCCTGAGTAAACTTCACAGATTCACAGAAGTGACAGAAAAATTATTAGATTCATCTAAAGATCAAAGACAGGTAATCAGATTTTCTTATTTGTTTTCTTCTTTATATAAATTTTTTGATTAGCCTGCTTGAATAACAAATTGTTTGAAGTCTTGAAGAGAAATACAAGAGCGGATTGATTTTCTGGGCTCGTGAAGATCGGAGGAATACAACAACGAATTGATTTTCTGGGTTCGTGAAGAGTGAATTGATTTTCTGTTCGATTAATAATATGTAAGATGTTTTTTTTTTCATTCGATTTGATTTCAGTCTTCAGTTTGACTTGTTCTTAGTAGATCTGTTATTCTGTTTGATTTTGAATTTGATTTGATTAAGATTTTTTTGAATTTCACATGTTTTAGTTTATTGTATGATTGTAATTGGTGATGAATCTGATGATTATATATACAAGATCTGTTTGATTTGGTCATGTACTCATGTTGTTCAGTTCCATACTTCCATGATTTATTTGTTGTATTCGTATTCAACAGTTTTGCTTGTGAAATTGAAATGATAGTAATGGTACTATGGGTAATGGGTTGGAATTGAATGAGCAGTTTAGAGTTTGCTTGTGAATTTGAGACTTTTAAGACTTTAGCTTGTTTTCAACTGTGGATATAATATGTGATGGTGTTAGCTTGTTTCTAAGACTTTTAAGACTCGTATATTCATAGTTCACCCACTTCTAGGTTGTTTCATGCAGGAATATGTTGCAACACAGGAACGTGGTGGTAATGTATTAACTGACTTGTCAGAGTTAGATGAATATCTTGGCGAGACGTACAGAGGTTGTCTAAATTCACTCGACATCCTAAACTATTGGAAGAACCATGAACAACAATATCCAGTACTTTCAAGAATGGCAGGGGATATTTTGTCAATTCCTATTTCAACCGTCGCATCGGAGTCTGCATTTAGCATTGGAGGAAGGGTGATTGATCGATTTCGCAGTTCCTTATTACCTGAAAATGCTGAGGCGTTAATAACAACTCGTGATTGGGAATATGGAATTGGTAAGAAAATCAGTAATATTGTATTTATTGAATGTCTAATTCTTATCTATAACATTGGTTGTTTTTATCCATGTAGGAAAAGAAGATATGGATGAGGACAATGTGATTGTTGAAGAAGATGTATTAGGATTTGAACCTGACGCAGTGGAGGATGGGGCAGTGGAGGATGTGGAGGAAGTAAGTTCTTATGCGTCTAGTTAGTATGCGTACTTCTTCAATATAAAGCGGG